>NW_027144440.1:0-37356 GCF_026170545.1 Melanerpes formicivorus | reverse complement strand
AATCCATTGCCATCGATTCTGCAGTGGAGATACAGGCTGCTCCAACCTGCTGTAAAATGCTTGATTTCGAGAGTGAGCGAAACTAATGAAAACATTGTTGGGGTAAAACCTAAAGGGAAAGACCTAGCACCAAATCCAATTTGCCATCTGATCTAACTTCTGGAGGCAGTCAAAATGATCCTTAGAATTCTTCCCTACCTTATTCCTGTGCTGAGATACAGGCTGCTCCAACCTGCTGTAAAATGCTTGATTTCGAGAGTGAGCGAAACTAATGAAAACATTGTTGGGGTAAAACCTAAAGGGAAAGACCTAGCACCAAATCCAATTTGCCATCTGATCTAACTTCTGGAGGCAGTCAAAATGATCCTTAGAATTCTTCCCTACCTTATTCCTGTGCTGAGATACAGGCTGCTCCAACCTGCTGTAAAATGCTTGATTTGAGAGTGAGCGAAACTAATGAAAACATTGTTGGGGTAAAACCTAAAGGGAAAGACCTAGCACCAAATCCAGTTTGCCATCTGATCTAACTTCTGGAGGCAGTCAAAATGATCCTTAGAATTCTTCCCTACCTTATTCCTGTGCTGAGATACAGGCTGCTCCAACCTGCTGTAAAATGCTTGATTTCGAGAGTGAGCGAAACTAATGAAAACATTGTTGGGGTAAAACCTAAAGGGAAAGACCTAGCACCAAATCCAATTTGCCATCTGATCTAACTTCTGGAGGCAGTCAAAAATGATCCTTAGAATTCTTTCCCTACCTTATTCCTGTGCTGAGATACAGGCTGCTCCAACCTGCTGTAAAATGCTTGATTCGAGAGTGAGCGAAACTAATGAAAACATTGTTGGGGTAAAACCTAAAGGGAAAGACCTAGCACCAAATCCAATTTGCCATCTGATCTAACTTCTGGAGGCAGTCAAAATGATCCTTAGAATTCTTCCCTACCTTATTCCTGTGCTGAGATACAGGCTGCTCCAACCTGCTGTAAAATGCTTGATTTCGAGAGTGAGCGAAACTAATGAAAACATTGTTGGGGTAAAACCTAAAGGGAAAGACCTAGCACCAAATCCAATTTGCCATCTGATCTAACTTCTGGAGGCAGTCAAAATGATCCTTAGAATTCTTCCCTACCTTATTCCTGTGCTGAGATACAGGCTGCTCCAACCTGCTGTAAAATGCTTGATTTCGAGAGTGAGCGAAACTAATGAAAACATTGTTGGGGGTAAAACCTAAAGGGAAAGACCTAGCACCAAATCCAATTTGCCATCTGATCTAACTTCTGGAGGCAGTCAAAATGATCCTTAGAATTCTTCCCTACCTTATTCCTGTGCTGAGATACAGGCTGCTCCAACCTGCTGTAAAATGCTTGATTTCGAGAGTGAGCGAAACTAATGAAAACATTGTTGGGGTAAAACCTAAAGGGAAAGACCTAGCACCAAATCCAATTTGCCATCTGATCTAACTTCTGGAGGCAGTCAAAATGATCCTTAGAATTCTTCCCTACCTTATTCCTGTGCTGAGATACAGGCTGCTCCAACCTGCTGTAAAATGCTTGATTTCGAGAGTGAGCGAAACTAATGAAAACATTGTTGGGGTAAAACCTAAAGGGAAAGACCTAGCACCAAATCCAATTTGCCATCTGATCTAACTTCTGGAGGCAGTCAAAATGATCCTTAGAATTCTTCCCTTCCTCATTCCTGTGCTGAGATACAGGCTGCTCCAACCTGCTGTAAAATGCTTGATTTCGAGAGTGAGCGAAACTAATGAAAACATTGTTGGGGTAAAACCTAAAGGGAAAGACCTAGCACCAAATCCAATTTGCCATCTGATCTAACTTCTGGAGGCAGTCAAAATGATCCTTAGAATTCTTCCCTACCTTATTCCTGTGCTGAGATACAGGCTGCTCCAACCTGCTGTAAAATGCTTGATTTCGAGAGTGAGCGAAACTAATGAAAACATTGTTGGGGTAAAACCTAAAGGGAAAGACCTAGCACCAAATCCAATTTGCCATCTGATCTAACTTCTGGAGGCAGTCAAAATGAGCCTTTGAATTCTTCCCTACCTTATTCCTGTGCTGAGATACAGGCTGCTCCAACCTGCTGTAAAATGCTTGATTTCGAGAGTGAGCGAAACTAATGAAAACATTGTTGGGGTAAAACCTAAAGGGAAAGACCTAGCACCAAATCCAATTTGCCATCTGATCTAACTTCTGGAGGCAGTCAAAATGATCCTTAGAATTCTTCCCTACCTTATTCCTGTGCTGAGATACAGGCTGCTCCAACCTGCTGTAAAATGCTTGATTTCGAGAGTGAGCGAAACTAATGAAAACATTGTTGGGGTAAAACCTAAAGGGAAAGACCTAGCACCAAATCCAATTTGCCATCTGATCTAACTTCTGGAGGCAGTCAAAATGATCCTTAGAATTCTTCCCTACCTTATTCCTGTGCTGAGATACAGGCTGCTCCAACCTGCTGTAAAATGCTTGATTTCGAGAGTGAGCGAAACTAATGAAAACATTGTTGGGGTAAAACCTAAAGGGAAAGACCTAGCACCAAATCCAATTTGCCATCTGATCTAACTTCTGGAGGCAGTCAAAATGATCCTTAGAATTCTTCCCTACCTTATTCCTGTGCTGAGATACAGGCTGCTCCAACCTGCTGTAAAATGCTTGATTTCGAGAGTGAGCGAAACTAATGAAAACATTGTTGGGGTAAAACCTAAAGGGAAAGACCTAGCACCAAATCCAATTTGCCATCTGATCTAACTTCTGGAGCAGTCAAAATGATCCTTAGAATTCTTCCCTACCTTATTCCTGTGCTGAGATACAGGCTGCTCCAACCTGCTGTAAAATGCTTGATTTCGAGAGTGAGCGAAACTAATGAAAACATTGTTGGGGTAAAACCTAAAGGGAAAGACCTAGCACCAAATTCCATTGGCCATCTGATCTAACTTCTGGAGGCAGTCAAAATGATCCTTAGAATTCTTCCCTACCTTATTCCTGTGCTGAGATACAGGCTGCTCCAACCTGCTGTAAAATGCTTGATTTCGAGAATGAGCGAAACTAATGAAAACATTGTTGGGGTAAAACCTAAAGGGAAAGACCTAGCACCAAATCCAATTTGCCATCGGATCTAACTTCTGGAGGCAGTCAAAATGATCCTTAGAATTCTTCCCTACCTTATTCCTGTGCTGAGATACAGGCTGCTCCAACCTGCTGTAAAATGCTTGATTTCGAGAGTGAGCGAAACTAATGAAAACATTGTTGGGGTAAAACCTAAAGGGAAAGACCTAGCACCAAATCCAATTTGCCATCTGATCTAACTTCTGGAGGCAGTCAAAATGATCCTTAGAATTCTTCCCTACCTTATTCCTGTGCTGAGATACAGGCTGCTCCAACCTGCTGTAAAATGCTTGATTTCGAGAGTGAGCGAAACTAATGAAAAACATTGTTGGGGTAAAACCTAAAGGGAAAGACCTAGCACCAAATCCAATTTGCCATCTGATCTAACTTCTGGAGGCAGTCAAAATGATCCTTAGAATTCTTCCCTACCTTATTCCTGTGCTGAGATACAGGCTGCTCCAACCTGCTGTAAAATGCTTGATTTCGAGAGTGAGAGAAACTAATGAAAACATTGTTGGGGTAAAACCTAAAGGGAAAGACCTAGCACCAAATCCAATTTGCCATCTGATCTAACTTCTGGAGGCAGTCAAAATGATCCTTAGAATTCTTCCCTACCTTATTCCTGTGCTGAGATACAGGCTGCTCCAACCTGCTGTAAAATGCTTGATTTCGAGAGTGAGCGAAACTAATGAAAACATTGTTGGGGTAAAACCTAAAGGGAAAGACCTAGCACCAAATCCAATTTGCCATCTGATCTAACTTCTGGAGGCAGTCAAAATGATCCTTAGAATTCTTCCCTACCTTATTCCTGTGCTGAGATACAGGCTGCTCCAACCTGCTGTAAAATGCTTGATTTCGAGAGTGAGCGAAACTAATGAAAACATTGTTGGGGTAAAACCTAAAGGGAAAGACCTAGCACCAAATCCAATTTGCCATCTGATCTAACTTCTGGAGGCAGTCAAAATGAGTATTTGAATTCTTCCCTACCTTATTCCTGTGCTGAGATACAGGCTGCTCCAACCTGCTGTAAAATGCTTGATTTCGAGAGTGAGCGAAACTAATGAAAACATTGTTGGGGTAAAACCTAAAGGGAAAGACCTAGCACCAAATCCAATTTGCCATCTGATCTAACTTCTGGAGGCAGTCAAAATGATCCTTAGAATTCTTCCCTACCTTATTCCTGTGCTGAGATACAGGCTGCTCCAACCTGCTGTAAAATGCTCGATTTCGAGAGTGAGCGAAACTAATGAAAACATTGTTGGGGTAAAACCTAAAGGGAAAGACCTAGCACCAAATTCCATTGGCCATCTGATCTAACTTCTGGAGGCAGTCAAAATGATCCTTAGAATTCTTCCCTACCTTATTCCTGTGCTGAGATACAGGCTGCTCCAACCTGCTGTAAAATGCTTGATTTCGAGAGTGAGCGAAACTAATGAAAACATTGTTGGGGTAAAACCTAAAGGGAAAGACCTAGCACCAAATCCAATTTGCCATCTGATCTAACTTCTGGAGGCAGTCAAAATGATCCTTAGAATTCTTCCCTACCTTATTCCTGTGCTGAGATACAGGCTGCTCCAACCTGCTGTAAAATGCTTGATTTCGAGAGTGAGCGAAACTAATGAAAACATTGTTGGGGTAAAACCTAAAGGGAAAGACCTAGCACCAAATCCAATTTGCCATCTGATCTAACTTCTGGAGGCAGTCAAAATGATCCTTAGAATTCTTCCCTACCTTATTCCTGTGCTGAGATACAGGCTGCTCCAACCTGCTGTAAAATGCTTGATTTCGAGAGTGAGCGAAACTAATGAAAACATTGTTGGGGTAAAACCTAAAGGGAAAGACCTAGCACCAAATCCAATTTGCCATCTGATCTAACTTCTGGAGGCAGTCAAAATGAGTATTTGAATTCTTCCCTACCTTATTCCTGTGCTGAGATACAGGCTGCTCCAACCTGCTGTAAAATGCTTGATTTCGAGAGTGAGCGAAACTAATGAAAACATTGTTGGGGTAAAACCTAAAGGGAAAGACCTAGCACCAAATCCAATTTGCCATCTGATCTAACTTCTGGAGGCAGTCAAAATGATCCTTAGAATTCTTCCCTACCTTATTCCTGTGCTGAGATACAGGCTGCTCCAACCTGCTGTAAAATGCTTGATTTCGAGAGTGAGCGAAACTAGTGAAAACATTGTTGGGGTAAAACCTAAAGGGAAAGACCTAGCACCAAATCCAATTTGCCATCTGATCTAACTTCTGGAGGCAGTCAAAATGATCCTTAGAATTCTTCCCTACCTTATTCCTGTGCTGAGATACAGGCTGCTCCAACCTGCTGTAAAATGCTTGATTTCGAGAGTGAGCGAAACTAATGAAAACATTGTTGGGGTAAAACCTAAAGGGAAAGACCTAGCACCAAATCCAATTTGCCATCTGATCTAACTTCTGGAGGCAGTCAAAATGAGTATTTGAATTCTTCCCTACCTTATTCCTGTGCTGAGATACAGGCTGCTCCAAACCTGCTGTAAAATGCTTGATTTCGAGAGTGAGCGAAACTAATGAAAACATTGTTGGGGTAAAACCTAAAGGGAAAGACCTAGCACCAAATTTCCATTGGCCATCTGATCTAACTTCTGGAGGCAGTCAAAATGATCCTTAGAATTCTTCCCTACCTTATTCCTGTGCTGAGATACAGGCTGCTCCAACCTGCTGTAAAATGCTTGATTTCGAGAGTGAGCGAAACTAATGAAAACATTGTTGGGGTAAAAACCTAAAGGGAAAGACCTAGCACCAAATCCAATTTGCCATCTGATCTAACTTCTGGAGGCAGTCAAAATGATCCTTAGAATTCTTCCCTACCTTATTCCTGTGCTGAGATACAGGCTGCTCCAACCTGCTGTAAAATGCTTGATTTCGAGAGTGAGCGAAACTAATGAAAACATTGTTGGGGTAAAACCTAAAGGGAAAGACCTAGCACCAAATCCAATTTGCCATCTGATCTAACTTCTGGAGGCAGTCAAAATGATCCTTAGAATTCTTCCCTACCTTAGTCCTGTGCTGAGATACAGGCTGCTCCAACCTGCTGTAAAATGCTTGATTTCGAGAGTGAGCGAAACTAATGAAAACATTGTTGGGTAAAACCTAAAGGGAAAGACCTAGCACCAAATTCCATTGGCCATCTGATCTAACTTCTGGAGGCAGTCAAAATGATCCTTAGAATTCTTCCCTACCTTATTCCTGTGCTGAGATACAGGCTGCTCCAACCTGCTGTAAAATGCTTGATTTCGAGAGTGAGCGAAACTAATGAAAACATTGTTGGGGTAAAACCTAAAGGGAAAGACCTAGCACCAAATCCAATTTGCCATCTGATCTAACTTCTGGAGGCAGTCAAAATGATCCTTAGAATTCTTCCCTACCTTATTCCTGTGCTGAGATACAGGCTGCTCCAACCTGCTGTAAAATGCTTGATTTCGAGAGTGAGCGAAACTAATGAAAACATTGTTGGGGTAAAACCTAAAGGGAAAGACCTAGCACCAAATCCAATTTGCCATCTGATCTAACTTCTGGAGGCAGTCAAAATGAGTATTTGAATTCTTCCCTACCTTATTCCTGTGCTGAGATACAGGCTGCTCCAACCGGCTGTAAAATGCTTGATTTCGAGAGTGAGCGAAACTAATGAAAACATTGTTGGGGTAAAACCTAAAGGGAAAGACCTAGCACCAAATCCAATTTGCCATCTGATCTAACTTCTGGAGGCAGTCAAAATGATCCTTAGAATTCTTCCCTACCTTATTCCTGTGCTGAGATACAGGCTGCTCCAACCTGCTGTAAAATGCTTGATTTCGAGAGTGAGCGAAACTAATGAAAACATTGTTGGGGTAAAACCTAAAGGGAAAGACCTAGCACCAAATCCAATTTGCCATCTGATCTAACTTCTGGAGGCAGTCAAAATGATCCTTAGAATTCTTCCCTACCTTATTCCTGTGCTGAGATACAGGCTGCTCCAACCTGCTGTAAAATGCTTGATTTCGAGAGTGAGCGAAACTAATGAAAACATTGTTGGGGTAAAACCTAAAGGGAAAGACCTAGCACCAAATCCAATTTGCCATCTGATCTAACTTCTGGAGGCAGTCAAAATGATCCTTAGAATTCTTCCCTACCTTATTCCTGTGCTGAGATACAGGCTGCTCCAACCTGCTGTAAAATGCTTGATTTCGAGAGTGAGCGAAACTAATGAAAACATTGTTGGGGTAAAACCTAAAGGGAAAGACCTAGCACCAAATCCAATTTGCCATCTGATCTAACTTCTGGAGGCAGTCAAAATGATCCTTAGAATTCTTCCCTACCTTATTCCTGTGCTGAGATACAGGCTGCTCCAACCTGCTGTAAAATGCTTGATTTCGAGAGTGAGCGAAACTAATGAAAACATTGTTGGGGTAAAACCTAAAGGGAAAGACCTAGCACCAAATCCAATTTGCCATCTGATCTAACTTCTGGAGGCAGTCAAAATGATCCTTAGAATTCTTCCCTACCTTATTCCTGTGCTGAGATACAGGCTGCTCCAACCTGCTGTAAAATGCTTGATTTCGAGAGTGAGCGAAACTAATGAAAACATTGTTGGGGTAAAACCTAAAGGGAAAGACCTAGCACCAAATCCAATTTGCCATCTGATCTAACTTCTGGAGGCAGTCAAAATGATCCTTAGAATTCTTCCCTGCCTTATTCCTGTGCTGAGATACAGGCTGCTCCAACCTGCTGTAAAATGCTTGATTTCGAGAGTGATCGCAACTAATGAAAACATTGTTGGGGTAAAACCTAAAGGGAAAGACCTAGCACCAAATTCCATTGGCCATCTGATCTAACTTCTGGAGGCAGTCAAAATGATCCTTAGAATTCTTCCCTACCTTATTCCTGTGCTGAGATACAGGCTGCTCCAACCTGCTGTAAAATGCTTGATTTCGAGAGTGAGCGAAACTAATGAAAACATTGTTGGGGTAAAACCTAAAGGGAAAGACCTAGCACCAAATCCAATTTGCCATCTGATCTAACTTCTGGAGGCAGTCAAAATGATCCTTAGAATTCTTCCCTACCTTATTCCTGTGCTGAGATACAGGCTGCTCCAACCTGCTGTAAAATGCTTGATTTCGAGAGTGAGCGAAACTAATGAAAACATTGTTGGGGTAAAACCTAAAGGGAAAGACCTAGCACCAAATCCAATTTGCCATCTGATCTAACTTCTGGAGGCAGTCAAAATGAGTATTTGAATTCTTCCCTACCTTATTCCTGTGCTGAGATACAGGCTGCTCCAACCTGCTGTAAAATGCTTGATTTCGAGAGTGAGCGAAACTAATGAAAACATTGTTGGGGTAAAACCTAAAGGGAAAGACCTAGCACCAAATTCCATTGGCCATCTGATCTAACTTCTGGAGGCAGTCAAAATGATCCTTAGAATTCTTCCCTACCTTATTCCTGTGCTGAGATACAGGCTGCTCCAACCTGCTGTAAAATGCTTGATTTCGAGAGTGAGCGAAACTAATGAAAACATTGTTGGGGTAAAACCTAAAGGGAAAGACCTAGCACCAAATCCAATTTGCCATCTGATCTAACTTCTGGAGGCAGTCAAAATGAGTATTTGAATTCTTCCCTACCTTATTCCTGTGCTGAGATACAGGCTGCTCCAACCTGCTGTAAAATGCTTGATTTCGAGAGTGAGCGAAACTAATGAAAACATTGTTGGGGTAAAACCTAAAGGGAAAGACCTAGCACCAAATCCAATTTGCCATCTGATCTAACTTCTGGAGGCAGTCAAAATGATCCTTAGAATTCTTCCCTACCTTATTCCTGTGCTGAGATACAGGCTGCTCCAACCTGCTGTAAAATGCTTGATTTCGAGAGTGAGCGAAACTAATGAAAAACATTGTTGGGGTAAAACCTAAAGGGAAAGACCTAGCACCAAATCCAATTTGCCATCTGATCTAACTTCTGGAGGCAGTCAAAATGATCCTTAGAATTCTTCCCTACCTTATTCCTGTGCTGAGATACAGGCTGCTCCAACCTGCTGTAAAATGCTTGATTTCGAGAGTGAGCGAAACTAATGAAAACATTGTTGGGGTAAAACCTAAAGGGAAAGACCTAGCACCAATCCAATTTGCCATCTGATCTAACTTCTGGAGGCAGTCAAAATGATCCTTAGAATTCTTCCCTACCTTATTCCTGTGCTGAGATACAGGCTGCTCCAACCTGCTGTAAAATGCTTGATTTCGAGAGTGAGCGAAACTAATGAAAACATTGTTGGGGTAAAACCTAAAGGGAAAGACCTAGCACCAAATTCCATTGGCCATCTGATCTAACTTCTGGAGGCAGTCAAAATGATCCTTAGAATTCTTCCCTACCTTATTCCTGTGCTGAGATACAGGCTGCTCCAACCTGCTGTAAAATGCTTGATTTCGAGAGTGAGCGAAACTAATGAAAACATTGTTGGGGTAAAACCTAAAGGGAAAGACCTAGCACCAAATCCAATTTGCCATCTGATCTAACTTCTGGAGGCAGTCAAAATGATCCTTAGAATTCTTCCCTACCTTATTCCTGTGCTGAGATACAGGCTGCTCCAACCTGCTGTAAAATGCTTGATTTCGAGAGTGAGCGAAACTAATGAAAACATTGTTGGGGTAAAACCTAAAGGGAAAGACCTAGCACCAAATCCAATTTGCCATCTGATCTAACTTCTGGAGGCAGTCAAAATGAGTATTTGAATTCTTCCCTACCTTATTCCTGTGCTGAGATACAGGCTGCTCCAACCGGCTGTAAAATGCTTGATTTCGAGAGTGAGCGAAACTAATGAAAACATTGTTGGGGTAAAACCTAAAGGGAAAGACCTAGCACCAAATCCAATTTGCCATCTGATCTAACTTCTGGAGGCAGTCAAAATGATCCTTAGAATTCTTCCCTACCTTATTCCTGTGCTGAGATACAGGCTGCTCCAACCTGCTGTAAAATGCTTGATTTCGAGAGTGAGCGAAACTAATGAAAACATTGTTGGGGTAAAACCTAAAGGGAAAGACCTAGCACCAAATCCAATTTGCCATCTGATCTAACTTCTGGAGGCAGTCAAAATGATCCTTAGAATTCTTCCCTACCTTATTCCTGTGCTGAGATACAGGCTGCTCCAACCTGCTGTAAAATGCTTGATTTCGAGAGTGAGCGAAACTAATGAAAACATTGTTGGGGTAAAACCTAAAGGGAAAGACCTAGCACCAAATCCAATTTGCCATCTGATCTAACTTCTGGAGGCAGTCAAAATGATCCTTAGAATTCTTCCCTACCTTATTCCTGTGCTGAGATACAGGCTGCTCCAACCTGCTGTAAAATGCTTGATTTTGAGAATGAGCGAAACTAATGAAAACATTGTTGGGGTAAAACCTAAAGGGAAAGACCTAGCACCAAATCCAATTTGCCATCTGATCTAACTTCTGGAGGCAGTCAAAATGAGTATTTGAATTCTTCCCTACCTTATTCCTGTGCTGAGATACAGGCTGCTCCAACCTGCTGCAAAATGCTTGATTTCGAGAGTGAGCGAAACTAATGAAAACATTGTTGGGGTAAAACCTAAAGGGAAAGACCTAGCACCAAATCCAATTTGCCATCTGATCTAACTTCTGGAGGCAGTCAAAATGATCCTTAGAATTCTTCCCTACCTTATTCCTGTGCTGAGATACAGGCTGCTCCAACCTGCTGTAAAATGCTTGATTTCGAGAGTGAGCGAAACTAATGAAAACATTGTTGGGGTAAAACCTAAAGGGAAAGACCTAGCACCAAATCCAATTTGCCATCTGATCTAACTTCTGGAGGCAGTCAAAATGATCCTTAGAATTCTTCCCTACCTTATTCCTGTGCTGAGATACAGGCTGCTCCAACCTGCTGTAAAATGCTTGATTTCGAGAGTGAGCGAAACTAATGAAAACATTGTTGGGGTAAAACCTAAAGGGAAAGACCTAGCACCAAATCCAATTTGCCATCGGATCTAACTTCTGGAGGCAGTCAAAATGAGTATTTGAATTCTTCCCTACCTTATTCCTGTGCTGAGATACAGGCTGCTCCAACCTGCTGTAAAATGCTTGATTTCGAGAGTGAGCGAAACTAATGAAAACATTGTTGGGGTAAAACCTAAAGGGAAAGACCTAGCACCAAATCCAATTTGCCATCTGATCTAACTTCTGGAGGCAGTCAAAATGATCCTTAGAATTCTTCCCTTCCTTATTCCTGTGCTGAGATACAGGCTGCTCCAACCTGCTGTAAAATGCTTGATTTCGAGAGTGAGCGAAACTAATGAAAACATTGTTGGGGTAAAACCTAAAGGGAAAGACCTAGCACCAAATTCCATTGGCCATCTGATCTAACTTCTGGAGGCAGTCAAAATGAGTATTTGAATTCTTCCCTACCTTATTCCTGTGCTGAGATACAGGCTGCTCCAACCTGCTGTAAAATGCTTGATTTCGAGAGTGAGCGAAACTAATGAAAACATTGTTGGGGTAAAACCTAAAGGGAAAGACCTAGCACCAAATCCAATTTGCCATCTGATCTAACTTCTGGAGGCAGTCAAAATGATCCTTAGAATTCTTCCCTACCTTATTCCTGTGCTGAGATACAGGCTGCTCCAACCTGCTGTAAAATGCTTGATTTCGAGAGTGAGCGAAACTAATGAAAACATTGTTGGGGTAAAACCTAAAGGGAAAGACCTAGCACCAAATTCCATTGGCCATCTGATCTAACTTCTGGAGGCAGTCAAAATGATCCTTAGAATTCTTCCCTACCTTATTCCTGTGCTGAGATACAGGCTGCTCCAACCTGCTGTAAAATGCTTGATTTCGAGAGTGAGCGAAACTAATGAAAACATTGTTGGGGTAAAACCTAAAGGGAAAGACCTAGCACCAAATCCAATTTGCCATCTGATCTAACTTCTGGAGGCAGTCAAAATGAGTATTTGAATTCTTCCCTACCTTATTCCTGTGCTGAGATACAGGCTGCTCCAACCTGCTGTAAAATGCTTGATTTCGAGAGTGAGCGAAACTAATGAAAACATTGTTGGGGTAAAACCTAAAGGGAAAGACCTAGCACCAAATTCCATTGGCCATCTGATCTAACTTCTGGAGGCAGTCAAAATGATCCTTAGAATTCTTCCCTACCTTATTCCTGTGCTGAGATACAGGCTGCTCCAACCTGCTGTAAAATGCTTGATTTCGAGAGTGAGCGAAACTAATGAAAACATTGTTGGGGTAAAACCTAAAGGGAAAGACCTAGCACCAAATCCAATTTGCCATCTGATCTAACTTCTGGAGGCAGTCAAAATGATCCTTAGAATTCTTCCCTACCTTATTCCTGTGCTGAGATACAGGCTGCTCCAACCTGCTGTAAAATGCTTGATTTCGAGAGTGAGCGAAACTAATGAAAACATTGTTGGGGTAAAACCTAAAGGGAAAGACCTAGCACCAAATCCAATTTGCCATCGGATCTAACTTCTGGAGGCAGTCAAAATGATCCTTAGAATTCTTCCCTACCTTATTCCTGTGCTGAGATACAGGCTGCTCCAACCTGCTGTAAAATGCTCGATTTCGAGAGTGAGCGAAACTAATGAAAACATTGTTGGGGTAAAACCTAAAGGGAAAGACCTAGCACCAAATCCAATTTGCCATCTGATCTAACTTCTGGAGGCAGTCAAAATGATCCTTAGAATTCTTCCCTACCTTATTCCTGTGCTGAGATACAGGCTGCTCCAACCTGCTGTAAAATGCTTGATTTCGAGAGTGAGCGAAACTAATGAAAACATTGTTGGGGTAAAACCTAAAGGGAAAGACCTAGCACCAAATCCAATTTGCCATCTGATCTAACTTCTGGAGGCAGTCAAAATGATCCTTAGAATTCTTCCCTACCTTATTCCTGTGCTGAGATACAGGCTGCTCCAACCTGCTGTAAAATGCTTGATTTCGAGAGTGAGCGAAACTAATGAAAACATTGTTGGGGTAAAACCTAAAGGGAAAGACCTAGCACCAAATCCAATTTGCCATCTGATCTAACTTCTGGAGGCAGTCAAAATGATCCTTAGAATTCTTCCCTACCTTATTCCTGTGCTGAGATACAGGCTGCTCCAACCTGCTGTAAAATGCTTGATTTCGAGAGTGAGCGAAACTAATGAAAACATTGTTGGGGTAAAACCTAAAGGGAAAGACCTAGCACCAAATCCAATTTGCCATCGGATCTAACTTCTGGAGGCAGTCAAAATGAGTATTTGAATTCTTCCCTACCTTATTCCTGTGCTGAGATACAGGCTGCTCCAACCTGCTGTAAAATGCTTGATTTCGAGAGTGAGCGAAACTAATGAAAACATTGTTGGGGTAAAACCTAAAGGGAAAGACCTAGCACCAAATCCAATTTGCCATCTGATCTAACTTCTGGAGGCAGTCAAAATGATCCTTAGAATTCTTCCCTTCCTTATTCCTGTGCTGAGATACAGGCTGCTCCAACCTGCTGTAAAATGCTTGATTTCGAGAGTGAGCGAAACTAATGAAAACATTGTTGGGGTAAAACCTAAAGGGAAAGACCTAGCACCAAATTCCATTGGCCATCTGATCTAACTTCTGGAGGCAGTCAAAATGATCCTTAGAATTCTTCCCTACCTTATTCCTGTGCTGAGATACAGGCTGCTCCAACCTGCTGTAAAATGCTTGATTTCGAGAGTGAGCGAAACTAATGAAAACATTGTTGGGGTAAAACCTAAAGGGAAAGACCTAGCACCAAATCCAATTTGCCATCTGATCTAACTTCTGGAGGCAGTCAAAATGATCCTTAGAATTCTTCCCTACCTTATTCCTGTGCTGAGATACAGGCTGCTCCAACCTGCTGTAAAATGCTTGATTTCGAGAGTGAGCGAAACTAATGAAAACATTGTTGGGGTAAAACCTAAAGGGAAAGACCTAGCACCAAATTCCATTGGCCATCTGATCTAACTTCTGGAGGCAGTCAAAATGATCCTTAGAATTCTTCCCTACCTTATTCCTGTGCTGAGATACAGGCTGCTCCAACCTGCTGTAAAATGCTTGATTTCGAGAGTGAGCGAAACTAATGAAAACATTGTTGGGGTAAAACCTAAAGGGAAAGACCTAGCACCAAATCCAATTTGCCATCTGATCTAACTTCTGGAGGCAGTCAAAATGAGTATTTGAATTCTTCCCTACCTTATTCCTGTGCTGAGATACAGGCTGCTCCAACCTGCTGTAAAATGCTTGATTTCGAGAGTGAGCGAAACTAATGAAAACATTGTTGGGGTAAAACCTAAAGGGAAAGACCTAGCACCAAATTCCATTGGCCATCTGATCTAACTTCTGGAGGCAGTCAAAATGATCCTTAGAATTCTTCCCTACCTTATTCCTGTGCTGAGATACAGGCTGCTCCAACCTGCTGTAAAATGCTTGATTTCGAGAGTGAGCGAAACTAATGAAAACATTGTTGGGGTAAAACCTAAAGGGAAAGACCTAGCACCAAATCCAATTTGCCATCTGATCTAACTTCTGGAGGCAGTCAAAATGATCCTTAGAATTCTTCCCTACCTTATTCCTGTGCTGAGATACAGGCTGCTCCAACCTGCTGTAAAATGCTTGATTTCGAGAGTGAGCGAAACTAATGAAAACATTGTTGGGGTAAAACCTAAAGGGAAAGACCTAGCACCAAATTCCATTGGCCATCTGATCTAACTTCTGGAGGCAGTCAAAATGATCCTTAGAATTCTTCCCTACCTTATTCCTGTGCTGAGATACAGGCTGCTCCAACCTGCTGTAAAATGCTTGATTTCGAGAGTGAGCGAAACTAATGAAAACATTGTTGGGGTAAAACCTAAAGGGAAAGACCTAGCACCAAATCCAATTTGCCATCTGATCTAACTTCTGGAGGCAGTCAAAATGATCCTTAGAATTCTTCCCTACCTTATTCCTGTGCTGAGATACAGGCTGCTCCAACCTGCTGTAAAATGCTTGATTTCGAGAGTGAGCGAAACTAATGAAAACATTGTTGGGGTAAAACCTAAAGGGAAAGACCTAGCACCAAATTCCATTGGCCATCTGATCTAACTTCTGGAGGCAGTCAAAATGATCCTTAGAATTCTTCCCTACCTTATTCCTGTGCTGAGATACAGGCTGCTCCAACCTGCTGTAAAATGCTTGATTTCGAGAGTGAGCGAAACTAATGAAAACATTGTTGGGGTAAAACCTAAAGGGAAAGACCTAGCACCAAATCCAATTTGCCATCTGATCTAACTTCTGGAGGCAGTCAAAATGAGTATTTGAATTCTTCCCTACCTTATTCCTGTGCTGAGATACAGGCTGCTCCAACCTGCTGTAAAATGCTTGATTTCGAGAGTGAGCGAAACTAATGAAAACATTGTTGGGGTAAAACCTAAAGGGAAAGACCTAGCACCAAATTCCATTGGCCATCTGATCTAACTTCTGGAGGCAGTCAAAATGATCCTTAGAATTCTTCCCTACCTTATTCCTGTGCTGAGATACAGGCTGCTCCAACCTGCTGTAAAATGCTTGATTTCGAGAGTGAGCGAAACTAATGAAAACATTGTTGGGGTAAAACCTAAAGGGAAAGACCTAGCACCAAATCCAATTTGCCATCTGATCTAACTTCTGGAGGCAGTCAAAATGATCCTTAGAATTCTTCCCTACCTTATTCCTGTGCTGAGATACAGGCTGCTCCAACCTGCTGTAAAATGCTTGATTTCGAGAGTGAGCGAAACTAATGAAAACATTGTTGGGGTAAAACCTAAAGGGAAAGACCTAGCACCAAATCCAATTTGCCATCTGATCTAACTTCTGGAGGCAGTCAAAATGATCCTTAGAATTCTTCCCTACCTTATTCCTGTGCTGAGATACAGGCTGCTCCAACCTGCTGTAAAATGCTTGATTTCGAGAGTGAGCGAAACTAATGAAAACATTGTTGGGGTAAAACCTAAAGGGAAAGACCTAGCACCAAATCCAATTTGCCATCGGATCTAACTTCTGGAGGCAGTCAAAATGATCCTTAGAATTCTTCCCTACCTTATTCCTGTGCTGAGATACAGGCTGCTCCAACCTGCTGTAAAATGCTCGATTTCGAGAGTGAGCGAAACTAATGAAAACATTGTTGGGGTAAAACCTAAAGGGAAAGACCTAGCACCAAATCCAATTTGCCATCTGATCTAACTTCTGGAGGCAGTCAAAATGATCCTTAGAATTCTTCCCTACCTTATTCCTGTGCTGAGATACAGGCTGCTCCAACCTGCTGTAAAATGCTTGATTTCGAGAGTGAGCGAAACTAATGAAAACATTGTTGGGGTAAAACCTAAAGGGAAAGACCTAGCACCAAATCCAATTTGCCATCTGATCTAACTTCTGGAGGCAGTCAAAATGATCCTTAGAATTCTTCCCTACCTTATTCCTGTGCTGAGATACAGGCTGCTCCAACCTGCTGTAAAATGCTTGATTTCGAGAGTGAGCGAAACTAATGAAAACATTGTTGGGGTAAAACCTAAAGGGAAAGACCTAGCACCAAATCCAATTTGCCATCTGATCTAACTTCTGGAGGCAGTCAAAATGATCCTTAGAATTCTTCCCTACCTTATTCCTGTGCTGAGATACAGGCTGCTCCAACCTGCTGTAAAATGCTTGATTTCGAGAGTGAGCGAAACTAATGAAAACATTGTTGGGGTAAAACCTAAAGGGAAAGACCTAGCACCAAATCCAATTTGCCATCTGATCTAACTTCTGGAGGCAGTCAAAATGATCCTTAGAATTCTTCCCTACCTTATTCCTGTGCTGAGATACAGGCTGCTCCAACCTGCTGTAAAATGCTTGATTTCGAGAGTGAGCGAAACTAATGAAAACATTGTTGGGGTAAAACCTAAAGGGAAAGACCTAGCACCAAATCCAATTTGCCATCTGATCTAACTTCTGGAGGCAGTCAAAATGATCCTTAGAATTCTTCCCTACCTTATTCCTGTGCTGAGATACAGGCTGCTCCAACCTGCTGTAAAATGCTTGATTTCGAGAGTGAGCGAAACTAATGAAAACATTGTTGGGGTAAAACCTAAAGGGAAAGACCTAGCACCAAATCCAATTTGCCATCTGATCTAACTTCTGGAGGCAGTCAAAATGATCCTTAGAATTCTTCCCTTCCTTATTCCTGTGCTGAGATACAGGCTGCTCCAACCTGCTGTAAAATGCTTGATTTCGAGAGTGATCGCAACTAATGAAAACATTGTTGGGGTAAAACCTAAAGGGAAAGACCTAGCACCAAATTCCATTGGCCATCTGATCTAACTTCTGGAGGCAGTCAAAATGATCCTTAGAATTCTTCCCTACCTTATTCCTGTGCTGAGATACAGGCTGCTCCAACCTGCTGTAAAATGCTTGATTTCGAGAGTGAGCGAAACTAATGAAAACATTGTTGGGGTAAAACCTAAAGGGAAAGACCTAGCACCAAATCCAATTTGCCATCTGATCTAACTTCTGGAGGCAGTCAAAATGAGTATTTGAATTCTTCCCTACCTTATTCCTGTGCTGAGATACAGGCTGCTCCAACCTGCTGTAAAATGCTTGATTTCGAGAGTGAGCGAAACTAATGAAAACATTGTTGGGGTAAAACCTAAAGGGAAAGACCTAGCACCAAATTCCATTGGCCATCTGATCTAACTTCTGGAGGCAGTCAAAATGATCCTTAGAATTCTTCCCTACCTTATTCCTGTGCTGAGATACAGGCTGCTCCAACCTGCTGTAAAATGCTTGATTTCGAGAGTGAGCGAAACTAATGAAAACATTGTTGGGGTAAAACCTAAAGGGAAAGACCTAGCACCAAATCCAATTTGCCATCTGATCTAACTTCTGGAGGCAGTCAAAATGATCCTTAGAATTCTTCCCTACCTTATTCCTGTGCTGAGATACAGGCTGCTCCAACCTGCTGTAAAATGCTTGATTTCGAGAGTGAGCGAAACTAATGAAAACATTGTTGGGGTAAAACCTAAAGGGAAAGACCTAGCACCAAATCCAATTTGCCATCTGATCTAACTTCTGGAGGCAGTCAAAATGATCCTTAGAATTCTTCCCTACCTTATTCCTGTGCTGAGATACAGGCTGCTCCAACCTGCTGTAAAATGCTTGATTTCGAGAGTGAGCGAAACTAATGAAAACATTGTTGGGGTAAAACCTAAAGGGAAAGACCTAGCACCAAATTCCATTGGCCATCTGATCTAACTTCTGGAGGCAGTCAAAATGATCCTTAGAATTCTTCCCTACCTTATTCCTGTGCTGAGATACAGGCTGCTCCAACCTGCTGTAAAATGCTTGATTTCGAGAGTGAGCGAAACTAATGAAAACATTGTTGGGGTAAAACCTAAAGGGAAAGACCTAGCACCAAATCCAATTTGCCATCTGATCTAACTTCTGGAGGCAGTCAAAATGATCCTTAGAATTCTTCCCTACCTTATTCCTGTGCTGAGATACAGGCTGCTCCAACCTGCTGTAAAATGCTTGATTTCGAGAGTGAGCGAAACTAATGAAAACATTGTTGGGGTAAAACCTAAAGGGAAAGACCTAGCACCAAATCCAATTTGCCATCTGATCTAACTTCTGGAGGCAGTCAAAATGAGTATTTGAATTCTTCCCTACCTTATTCCTGTGCTGAGATACAGGCTGCTCCAACCGGCTGTAAAATGCTTGATTTCGAGAGTGAGCGAAACTAATGAAAACATTGTTGGGGTAAAACCTAAAGGGAAAGACCTAGCACCAAATCCAATTTGCCATCTGATCTAACTTCTGGAGGCAGTCAAAATGATCCTTAGAATTCTTCCCTACCTTATTCCTGTGCTGAGATACAGGCTGCTCCAACCTGCTGTAAAATGCTTGATTTCGAGAGTGAGCGAAACTAATGAAAACATTGTTGGGGTAAAACCTAAAGGGAAAGACCTAGCACCAAATCCAATTTGCCATCTGATCTAACTTCTGGAGGCAGTCAAAATGATCCTTAGAATTCTTCCCTACCTTATTCCTGTGCTGAGATACAGGCTGCTCCAACCTGCTGTAAAATGCTTGATTTCGAGAGTGAGCGAAACTAATGAAAACATTGTTGGGGTAAAACCTAAAGGGAAAGACCTAGCACCAAATCCAATTTGCCATCTGATCTAACTTCTGGAGGCAGTCAAAATGATCCTTAGAATTCTTCCCTACCTTATTCCTGTGCTGAGATACAGGCTGCTCCAACCTGCTGTAAAATGCTTGATTTCGAGAGTGAGCGAAACTAATGAAAACATTGTTGGGGTAAAACCTAAAGGGAAAGACCTAGCACCAAATTCCATTGGCCATCTGATCTAACTTCTGGAGGCAGTCAAAATGATCCTTAGAATTCTTCCCTACCTTATTCCTGTGCTGAGATACAGGCTGCTCCAACCTGCTGTAAAATGCTTGATTTCGAGAGTGAGCGAAACTAATGAAAACATTGTTGGGGTAAAACCTAAAGGGAAAGACCTAGCACCAAATTCCATTGGCCATCTGATCTAACTTCTGGAGGCAGTCAAAATGATCCTTAGAATTCTTCCCTACCTTATTCCTGTGCTGAGATACAGGCTGCTCCAACCTGCTGTAAAATGCTTGATTTCGAGAGTGAGCGAAACTAATGAAAACATTGTTGGGGTAAAACCTAAAGGGAAAGACCTAGCACCAAATTCCATTGGCCATCTGATCTAACTTCTGGAGGCAGTCAAAATGATCCTTAGAATTCTTCCCTACCTTATTCCTGTGCTGAGATACAGGCTGCTCCAACCTGCTGTAAAATGCTTGATTTCGAGAGTGAGCGAAACTAATGAAAACATTGTTGGGGTAAAACCTAAAGGGAAAGACCTAGCACCAAATCCAATTTGCCATCTGATCTAACTTCTGGAGGCAGTCAAAATGATCCTTAGAATTCTTCCCTTCCTTATTCCTGTGCTGAGATACAGGCTGCTCCAACCTGCTGTAAAATGCTTGATTTCGAGAGTGAGCGAAACTAATGAAAACATTGTTGGGGTAAAACCTAAAGGGAAAGACCTAGCACCAAATCCAATTTGCCATCTGATCTAACTTCTGGAGGCAGTCAAAATGATCCTTAGAATTCTTCCCTACCTTATTCCTGTGCTGAGATACAGGCTGCTCCAACCTGCTGTAAAATGCTTGATTTCGAGAGTGAGCGAAACTAATGAAAACATTGTTGGGGTAAAACCTAAAGGGAAAGACCTAGCACCAAATCCAATTTGCCATCTGATCTAACTTCTGGAGGCAGTCAAAATGAGTATTTGAATTCTTCCCTACCTTATTCCTGTGCTGAGATACAGGCTGCTCCAACCTGCTGTAAAATGCTTGATTTCGAGAGTGAGCGAAACTAATGAAAACATTGTTGGGGTAAAACCTAAAGGGAAAGACCTAGCACCAAATTCCATTGGCCATCTGATCTAACTTCTGGAGGCAGTCAAAATGATCCTTAGAATTCTTCCCTACCTTATTCCTGTGCTGAGATACAGGCTGCTCCAACCTGCTGTAAAATGCTTGATTTCGAGAGTGAGCGAAACTAATGAAAACATTGTTGGGGTAAAACCTAAAGGGAAAGACCTAGCACCAAATCCAATTTGCCATCTGATCTAACTTCTGGAGGCAGTCAAAATGATCCTTAGAATTCTTCCCTTCCTTATTCCTGTGCTGAGATACAGGCTGCTCCAACCTGCTGTAAAATGCTTGATTTCGAGAGTGAGCAAAACTAATGAAAACATTGTTGGGGTAAAACCTAAAGGGAAAGACCTAGCACCAAATTCCATTGGCCATCTGATCTAACTTCTGGAGGCAGTCAAAATGATCCTTAGAATTCTTCCCTACCTTATTCCTGTGCTGAGATACAGGCTGCTCCAACCTGCTGTAAAATGCTTGATTTCGAGAGTGAGCGAAACTAATGAAAACATTGTTGGGGTAAAACCTAAAGGGAAAGACCTAGCACCAAATCCAATTTGCCATCTGATCTAACTTCTGGAGGCAGTCAAAATGATCCTTAGAATTCTTCCCTTCCTTATTCCTGTGCTGAGATACAGGCTGCTCCAACCTGCTGTAAAATGCTTGATTTCGAGAGTGAGCAAAACTAATGAAAACATTGTTGGGGTAAAACCTAAAGGGAAAGACCTAGCACCAAATTCCATTGGCCATCTGATCTAACTTCTGGAGGCAGTCAAAATGATCCTTAGAATTCTTCCCTACCTTATTCCTGTGCTGAGATACAGGCTGCTCCAACCTGCTGTAAAATGCTTGATTTCGAGAGTGAGCGAAACTAATGAAAACATTGTTGGGGTAAAACCTAAAGGGAAAGACCTAGCACCAAATCCAATTTGCCATCTGATCTAACTTCTGGAGGCAGTCAAAATGAGTATTTGAATTCTTCCCTACCTTATTCCTGTGCTGAGATACAGGCTGCTCCAACCTGCTGTAAAATGCTTGATTTCGAGAGTGAGCGAAACTAATGAAAACATTGTTGGGGTAAAACCTAAAGGGAAAGACCTAGCACCAAATTCCATTTGCCATCTGATCTAACTTCTGGAGGCAGTCAAAATGATCCTTAGAATTCTTCCCTACCTTATTCCTGTGCTGAGATACAGGCTGCTCCAACCTGCTGTAAAATGCTTGATTTCGAGAGTGAGCGAAACTAATGAAAACATTGTTGGGGTAAAACCTAAAGGGAAAGACCTAGCACCAAATCCAATTTGCCATCTGATCTAACTTCTGGAGGCAGTCAAAATGATCCTTAGAATTCTTCCCTACCTTATTCCTGTGCTGAGATACAGGCTGCTCCAACCTGCTGTAAAATGCTTGATTTCGAGAGTGAGCGAAACTAATGAAAACATTGTTGGGGTAAAACCTAAAGGGAAAGACCTAGCACCAAATCCAATTTGCCATCTGATCTAACTTCTGGAGGCAGTCAAAATGATCCTTAGAATTCTTCCCTACCTTATTCCTGTGCTGAGATACAGGCTGCTCCAACCTGCTGTAAAATGCTTGATTTCGAGAGTGAGCGAAACTAATGAAAACATTGTTGGGGTAAAACCTAAAGGGAAAGACCTAGCACCAAATCCAATTTGCCATCTGATCTAACTTCTGGAGGCAGTCAAAATGATCCTTAGAATTCTTCCCTACCTTATTCCTGTGCTGAGATACAGGCTGCTCCAACCTGCTGTAAAATGCTTGATTTCGAGAGTGAGCGAAACTAATGAAAACATTTTTGGGGTAAAACCTAAAGGGAAAGACCTAGCACCAAATCCAATTTGCCATCTGATCTAACTTCTGGAGGCAGTCAAAATGATCCTTAGAATTCTTCCCTACCTTATTCCTGTGCTGAGATACAGGCTGCTCCAACCTGCTGTAAAATGCTTGATTTCGAGAGTGAGCGAAACTAATGAAAACATTGTTGGGGTAAAACCTAAAGGGAAAGACCTAGCACCAAATCCAATTTGCCATCTGATCTAACTTCTGGAGGCAGTCAAAATGATCCTTAGAATTCTTCCCTACCTTATTCCTGTGCTGAGATACAGGCTGCTCCAACCTGCTGTAAAATGCTTGATTTCGAGAGTGAGCGAAACTAATGAAAACATTGTTGGGGTAAAACCTAAAGGGAAAGACCTAGCACCAAATTCCATTGGCCATCTGATCTAACTTCTGGAGGCAGTCAAAATGATCCTTAGAATTCTTCCCTACCTTATTCCTGTGCTGAGATACAGGCTGCTCCAACCTGCTGTAAAATGCTTGATTTCGAGAGTGAGCGAAACTAATGAAAACATTGTTGGGGTAAAACCTAAAGGGAAAGACCTAGCACCAAATCCAATTTGCCATCTGATCTAACTTCTGGAGGCAGTCAAAATGATCCTTAGAATTCTTCCCTTCCTTATTCCTGTGCTGAGATACAGGCTGCTCCAACCTGCTGTAAAATGCTTGATTTCGAGAGTGAGCGAAACTAATGAAAACATTGTTGGGGTAAAACCTAAAGGGAAAGACCTAGCACCAAATCCAATTTGCCATCTGATCTAACTTCTGGAGGCAGTCAAAATGAGTATTTGAATTCTTCCCTACCTTATTCCTGTGCTGAGATACAGGCTGCTCCAACCTGCTGTAAAATGCTTGATTTCGAGAGTGAGCGAAACTAATGAAAACATTGTTGGGGTAAAACCTAAAGGGAAAGACCTAGCACCAAATCCAATTTGCCATCTGATCTAACTTCTGGAGGCAGTCAAAATGATCCTTAGAATTCTTCCCTACCTTATTCCTGTGCTGAGATACAGGCTGCTCCAACCTGCTGTAAAATGCTTGATTTCGAGAGTGAGCGAAACTAATGAAAACATTGTTGGGGTAAAACCTAAAGGGAAAGACCTAGCACCAAATCCAATTTGCCATCTGATCTAACTTCTGGAGGCAGTCAAAATGATCCTTAGAATTCTTCCCTACCTTATTCCTGTGCTGAGATACAGGCTGCTCCAACCTGCTGTAAAATGCTTGATTTCGAGAGTGAGCGAAACTAATGAAAACATTGTTGGGGTAAAACCTAAAGGGAAAGACCTAGCACCAAATCCAAATTGCCATCCGATCTAACTTCTGGAGGCAGTCAAAATGAGTATTTGAATTCTTCCCTACCTTATTCCTGTGCTGAGATACAGGCTGCTCCAACCTGCTGTAAAATGCTTGATTTCGAGAGTGAGCGAAACTAATGAAAACATTGTTGGGGTAAAACCTAAAGGGAAAGACCTAGCACCAAATCCAATTTGCCATCTGATCTAACTTCTGGAGGCAGTCAAAATGATCCTTAGAATTCTTCCCTTCCTTATTCCTGTGCTGAGATACAGGGCTGCTCCAACCTGCTGTAAAATGCTTGATTTCGAGAGTGAGCGAAACTAATGAAAACATTGTTGGGGTAAAACCTAAAGGGAAAGACCTAGCACCAAATTCCATTGGCCATCTGATCTAACTTCTGGAGGCAGTCAAAATGAGTATTTGAATTCTTCCCTACCTTATTCCTGTGCTGAGATACAGGCTGCTCCAACCTGCTGTAAAATGCTTGATTTCGAGAGTGAGCGAAACTAATGAAAACATTGTTGGGGTAAAA
This sequence comes from Melanerpes formicivorus, assembly GCF_026170545.1. Lineage (NCBI taxonomy): Eukaryota > Metazoa > Chordata > Aves > Piciformes > Picidae > Melanerpes > Melanerpes formicivorus. Next base: position 13,064 of record NW_027144440.1, on the reverse strand, counting down.
CCTAAAGGGAAAGACCTAGCACCAAATCCAATTTGCCATCTGATCTAACTTCTGGAGGCAGTCAAAATGAGTATTTGAATTCTTCCCTACCTTATTCCTGTGCTGAGATACAGGCTGCTCCAACCTGCTGTAAAATGCTTGATTTCGAGAGTGAGCGAAACTAATGAAAACATTGTTGGGGTAAAACCTAAAGGGAAAGACCTAGCACCAAATTCCATTGGCCATCTGATCTAACTTCTGGAGGCAGTCAAAATGATCCTTAGAATTCTTCCCTACCTTATTCCTGTGCTGAGATACAGGCTGCTCCAACCTGCTGTAAAATGCTTGATTTCGAGAGGTGAGCGAAACTAATGAAAACATTGTTGGGGTAAAACCTAAAGGGAAAGACCTAGCACCAAATCCAATTTGCCATCTGATCTAACTTCTGGAGGCAGTCAAAATGAGTATTTGAATTCTTCCCTACCTTATTCCTGTGCTGAGATACAGGCTGCTCCAACCTGCTGTAAAATGCTTGATTTCGAGAGTGAGCGAAACTAATGAAAACATTGTTGGGGTAAAACCTAAAGGGAAAGACCTAGCACCAAATCCAATTTGCCATCTGATCTAACTTCTGGAGGCAGTCAAAATGAGTATTTGAATTCTTCCCTACCTTATTCCTGTGCTGAGATACAGGCTGCTCCAACCTGCTGTAAAATGCTTGATTTCGAGAGTGAGCGAAACTAATGAAAACATTGTTGGGGTAAAACCTAAAGGGAAAGACCTAGCACCAAATCCAATTTGCCATCTGATCTAACTTCTGGAGGCAGTCAAAATGATCCTTAGAATTCTTCCCTTCCTTATTCCTGTGCTGAGATACAGGCTGCTCCAACCTGCTGTAAAATGCTTGATTTCGAGAGTGAGCGAAACTAATGAAAACATTGTTGGGGTAAAACCTAAAGGGAAAGACCTAGCACCAAATCCAATTTGCCATCTGATCTAACTTCTGGAGGCAGTCAAAATGATCCTTAGAATTCTTCCCTACCTTATTCCTGTGCTGAGATACAGGCTGCTCCAACCTGCTGTAAAATGCTTGATTTCGAGAGTGAGCGAAACTAATGAAAACATTGTTGGGGTAAAACCTAAAGGGAAAGACCTAGCACCAAATCCAATTTGCCATCTGATCTAACTTCTGGAGGCAGTCAAAATGATCCTTAGAATTCTTCCCTACCTTATTCCTGTGCTGAGATACAGGCTGCTCCAACCTGCTGTAAAATGCTTGATTTCGAGAGTGAGCGAAACTAATGAAAACATTGTTGGGGTAAAACCTAAAGGGAAAGACCTAGCACCAAATCCAATTGCCATCTGATCTAACTTCTGGAGGCAGTCAAAATGATCCTTAGAATTCTTCCCTACCTTATTCCTGTGCTGAGATACAGGCTGCTCCAACCTGCTGTAAAATGCTTGATTTCGAGAGTGAGCGAAACTAATGAAAACATTGTTGGGGTAAAACCTAAAGGGAAAGACCTAGCACCAAATCCAAATTGCCATCCGATCTAACTTCTGGAGGCAGTCAAAATGAGTATTTGAATTCTTCCCTACCTTATTCCTGTGCTGAGATACAGGCTGCTCCAACCTGCTGTAAAATGCTTGATTTCGAGAGTGAGCGAAACTAATGAAAACATTGTTGGGGTAAAACCTAAAGGGAAAGACCTAGCACCAAATCCAATTTGCCATCTGATCTAACTTCTGGAGGCAGTCAAAATGATCCTTAGAATTCTTCCCTTCCTTATTCCTGTGCTGAGATACAGGCTGCTCCAACCTGCTGTAAAATGCTTGATTTCGAGAGTGAGCGAAACTAATGAAAACATTGTTGGGGTAAAACCTAAAGGGAAAGACCTAGCACCAAATTCCATTGGCCATCTGATCTAACTTCTGGAGGCAGTCAAAATGAGTATTTGAATTCTTCCCTACCTTATTCCTGTGCTGAGATACAGGCTGCTCCAACCTGCTGTAAAATGCTTGATTTCGAGAGTGAGCGAAACTAATGAAAACATTGTTGGGGTAAAACCTAAAGGGAAAGACCTAGCACCAAATCCAATTTGCCATCTGATCTAACTTCTGGAGGCAGTCAAAATGAGTATTTGAATTCTTCCCTACCTTATTCCTGTGCTGAGATACAGGCTGCTCCAACCTGCTGTAAAATGCTTGATTTCGAGAGTGAGCGAAACTAATGAAAACATTGTTGGGGTAAAACCTAAAGGGAAAGACCTAGCACCAAATTCCATTGGCCATCTGATCTAACTTCTGGAGGCAGTCAAAATGATCCTTAGAATTCTTCCCTACCTTATTCCTGTGCTGAGATACAGGCTGCTCCAACCTGCTGTAAAATGCTTGATTTCGAGAGTGAGCGAAACTAATGAAAACATTGTTGGGGTAAAACCTAAAGGGAAAGACCTAGCACCAAATCCAATTTGCCATCTGATCTAACTTCTGGAGGCAGTCAAAATGAGTATTTGAATTCTTCCCTACCTTATTCCTGTGCTGAGATACAGGCTGCTCCAACCTGCTGTAAAATGCTTGATTTCGAGAGTGAGCGAAACTAATGAAAACATTGTTGGGGTAAAACCTAAAGGGAAAGACCTAGCACCAAATCCAATTTGCCATCTGATCTAACTTCTGGAGGCAGTCAAAATGAGTATTTGAATTCTTCCCTACCTTATTCCTGTGCTGAGATACAGGCTGCTCCAACCTGCTGTAAAATGCTTGATTTCGAGAGTGAGCGAAACTAATGAAAACATTGTTGGGGTAAAACCTAAAGGGAAAGACCTAGCACCAAATCCATTTGCCATCTGATCTAACTTCTGGAGGCAGTCAAAATGATCCTTAGAATTCTTCCCTACCTTATTCCTGTGCTGAGATACAGGCTGCTCCAACCTGCTGTAAAATGCTTGATTTCGAGAGTGAGCGAAACTAATGAAAACATTGTTGGGGTAAAACCTAAAGGGAAAGACCTAGCACCAAATCCAATTTGCCATCTGATCTAACTTCTGGAGGCAGTCAAAATGATCCTTAGAATTCTTCCCTACCTTATTCCTGTGCTGAGATACAGGCTGCTCCAACCTGCTGTAAAATGCTTGATTTCGAGAGTGAGCGAAACTAATGAAAACATTGTTGGGGTAAAACCTAAAGGGAAAGACCTAGCACCAAATCCATTGGCCATCTGATCTAACTTCTGGAGGCAGTCAAAATGAGTCTTTGAATTCTTCCCTACCTTATTCCTGTGCTGAGATACAGGCTGCTCCAACCTGCTGTAAAATGCTTGATTTCGAGAGTGAGCGAAACTAATGAAACATTGTTGGGGTAAAACCTAAAGGGAAAGACCTAGCACCAAATCCATTGGCCATCTGATCTAACTTCTGGAGGCAGTCAAAATGATCCTTAGAATTCTTCCCTACCTTATTCCTGTGCTGAGATACAGGCTGCTCCAACCTGCTGTAAAATGCTTGATTTCGAGAGTGAGCGAAACTAATGAAAACATTGTTGGGGTAAAACCTAAAGGGAAAGACCTAGCACCAAATCCAATTTGCCATCTGATCTAACTTCTGGAGGCAGTCAAAATGATCCTTAGAATTCTTCCCTTCCTTATTCCTGTGCTGAGATACAGGCTGCTCCAACCTGCTGTAAAATGCTTGATTTCGAGAGTGAGCGAAACTAATGAAAACATTGTTGGGGTAAAACCTAAAGGGAAAGACCTAGCACCAAATCCAATTGGCCATCTGATCTAACTTCTGGAGGCAGTCAAAATGAGTCCTTAGAATTCTTCCCTACCTTATTCCTGTGCTGAGATACAGGCTGCTCCAACCTGCTGTAAAATGCTTGATTTCGAGAGTGAGCGAAACTAATGAAAACATTGTTGGGGTAAAACCTAAAGGGAAAGACCTAGCACCAAATCCAATTTGCCATCTGATCTAACTTCTGGAGGCAGTCAAAATGATCCTTAGAATTCTTCCCTACCTTATTCCTGTGCTGAGATACAGGCTGCTCCAACCTGCTGTAAAATGCTTGATTTCGAGAGGTGAGCGAAACTAATGAAAACATTGTTGGGGTAAAACCTAAAGGGAAAGACCTAGCACCAAATCCAATTTGCCATCTGATCTAACTTCTGGAGGCAGTCAAAATGATCCTTAGAATTCTTCCCTACCTTATTCCTGTGCTGAGATACAGGCTGCTGCAACCTGCTGTAAAATGCTTGATTTCGAGAGTGAGCGAAACTAATGAAAACATTGTTGGGGTAAAACCTAAAGGGAAAGACCTAGCACCAAATCCAATTTGCCATCTGATCTAACTTCTGGAGGCAGTCAAAATGATCTTAGAATTCTTCCCTACCTTATTCCTGTGCTGAGATACAGGCTGCTCCAACCTGCTGTAAAATGCTTGATTTCGAGAGTGAGCGAAACTAATGAAAACATTGTTGGGGTAAAACCTAAAGGGAAAGACCTAGCACCAAATCCAATTTGCCATCTGATCTAACTTCTGGAGGCAGTCAAAATGATCTTTGAATTCTTCCCTACCTTATTCCTGTGCTGAGATACAGGCTGCTCCAACCTGCTGTAAAATGCTTGATTTCGAGAGTGAGCGAAACTAATGAAAACATTGTTGGGGTAAAACCTAAAGGGAAAGACCTAGCACCAAATCCAATTTGCCATCTGATCTAACTTCTGGAGGCAGTCAAAATGATCCTTAGAATTCTTCCCTACCTTATTCCTGTGCTGAGATACAGGCTGCTCCAACCTGCTGTAAAATGCTTGATTTCGAGAGTGAGCGAAACTAATGAAAACATTGTTGGGGTAAAACCTAAAGGGAAAGACCTAGCACCAAATCCAATTTGCCATCTGATCTAACTTCTGGAGGCAGTCAAAATGATCCTTAGAATTCTTCCCTACCTTATTCCTGTGCTGAGATACAGGCTGCTCCAACCTGCTGTAAAATGCTTGATTTCGAGAGTGAGCGAAACTAATGAAAACATTGTTGGGGTAAAACCTAAAGGGAAAGACCTAGCACCAAATCCAATTTGCCATCGGATCTAACTTCTGGAGGCAGTCAAAATGAGTATTTGAATTCTTCCCTACCTTATTCCTGTGCTGAGATACAGGCTGCTCCAACCTGCTGTAAAATGCTTGATTTCGAGAGTGAGCGAAACTAATGAAAACATTGTTGGGGTAAAACCTAAAGGGAAAGACCTAGCACCAAATCCAATTTGCCATCTGATCTAACTTCTGGAGGCAGTCAAAATGATCCTTAGAATTCTTCCCTTCCTTATTCCTGTGCTGAGATACAGGCTGCTCCAACCTGCTGTAAAAATGCTTGATTTCGAGAGTGAGCGAAACTAATGAAAACATTGTTGGGGTAAAACCTAAAGGGAAAGACCTAGCACGAAATCCATTGGCCATCTGATCTAACTTCTGGAGGCAGTCAAAATGAGTCTTAGAATTCTTCCCTACCTTATTCCTGTGCTGAGATACAGGCTGCTCCAACCTGCTGTAAAATGCTTGATTTCGAGAGTGAGCGAAACTAATGAAAACATTGTTGGGGTAAAACCTAAAGGGAAAGACCTAGCACCAAATCCAATTTGCCATCTGATCTAACTTCTGGAGGCAGTCAAAATGAGTATTTGAATTCTTCCCTACCTTATTCCTGTGCTGAGATACAGGCTGCTCCAACCTGCTGTAAAATGCTTGATTTCGAGAGTGAGCGAAACTAATGAAAACATTGTTGGGGTAAAACCTAAAGGGAAAGACCTAGCACCAAATTCCATTGGCCATCTGATCTAACTTCTGGAGGCAGTCAAAATGATCCTTAGAATTCTTCCCTACCTTATTCCTGTGCTGAGATACAGGCTGCTCCAACCTGCTGTAAAATGCTTGATTTCGAGAGTGAGCGAAACTAATGAAAACATTGTTGGGGTAAAACCTAAAGGGAAAGACCTAGCACCAAATTCCATTGGCCATCTGATCTAACTTCTGGAGGCAGTCAAAATGATCCTTAGAATTCTTCCCTACCTTATTCCTGTGCTGAGATACAGGCTGCTCCAACCTGCTGTAAAATGCTTGATTTCGAGAGTGAGCGAAACTAATGAAAACATTGTTGGGGTAAAACCTAAAGGGAAAGACCTAGCACCAAATCCAATTTGCCATCTGATCTAACTTCTGGAGGCAGTCAAAATGAGTATTTGAATTCTTCCCTACCTTATTCCTGTGCTGAGATACAGGCTGCTCCAACCTGCTGTAAAATGCTTGATTTCGAGAGTGAGCGAAACTAATGAAAACATTGTTGGGGTAAAACCTAAAGGGAAAGACCTAGCACCAAATCCAATTTGCCATCTGATCTAACTTCTGGAGGCAGTCAAAATGATCCTTAGAATTCTTCCCTACCTTATTCCTGTGCTGAGATACAGGCTGCTCCAACCTGCTGTAAAATGCTTGATTTCGAGAGTGAGCGAAACTAATGAAAACATTGTTGGGGTAAAACCTAAAGGGAAAGACCTAGCACCAAATTCCAATTGGCCATCTGATCTAACTTCTGGAGGCAGTCAAAATGATCCTTAGAATTCTTCCCTACCTTATTCCTGTGCTGAGATACAGGCTGCTCCAACCTGCTGTAAAATGCTTGATTTCGAGAGTGAGCGAAACTAATGAAAACATTGTTGGGGTAAAACCTAAAGGGAAAGACCTAGCACCAAATCCAATTTGCCATCTGATCTAACTTCTGGAGGCAGTCAAAATGATCCTTAGAATTCTTCCCTACCTTATTCCTGTGCTGAGATACAGGCTGCTCCAACCTGCTGTAAAATGCTTGATTTCGAGAGTGAGCGAAACTAATGAAAACATTGTTGGGGTAAAACCTAAAGGGAAAGACCTAGCACCAAATCCAATTTGCCATCTGATCTAACTTCTGGAGGCAGTCAAAATGATCCTTAGAATTCTTCCCTACCTTATTCCTGTGCTGAGATACAGGCTGCTCCAACCTGCTGTAAAATGCTTGATTTCGAGAGTGAGCGAAACTAATGAAAACATTGTTGGGGTAAAACCTAAAGGGAAAGACCTAGCACCAAATCCAATTTGCCATCTGATCTAACTTCTGGAGGCAGTCAAAATGAGTCTTAGAATTCTTCCCTACCTTATTCCTGTGCTGAGATACAGGCTGCTCCAACCTGCTGTAAAATGCTTGATTTCGAGAGTGAGCGAAACTAATGAAAACATTGTTGGGGTAAAACCTAAAGGGAAAGACCTAGCACCAAATTCCATTTGCCATCTGATCTAACTTCTGGAGGCAGTCAAAATGATCCTTAGAATTCTTCCCTACCTTATTCCTGTGCTGAGATACAGGCTGCTCCAACCTGCTGTAAAATGCTTGATTTCGAGAGTGAGCGAAACTAATGAAAACATTGTTGGGGTAAAACCTAAAGGGAAAAGACCTAGCACCAAATCCAATTTGCCATCTGATCTAACTTCTGGAGGCAGTCAAAATGATCCTTAGAATTCTTCCCTACCTTATTCCTGTGCTGAGATACAGGCTGCTCCAACCTGCTGTTAAAATGCTTGATTTCGAGAGTGAGCGAAACTAATGAAAACATTGTTGGGGTAAAACCTAAAGGGAAAGACCTAGCACCAAATCCATTTGCCATCTGATCTAACTTCTGGAGGCAGTCAAAATGATCCTTAGAATTCTTCCCTACCTTATTCCTGTGCTGAGATACAGGCTGCTCCAACCTGCTGTAAAATGCTTGATTTCGAGAGTGAGCGAAACTAATGAAAACATTGTTGGGGTAAAACCTAAAGGGAAAGACCTAGCACCAAATCCAATTTGCCATCTGATCTAACTTCTGGAGGCAGTCAAAATGATCCTTAGAATTCTTCCCTACCTTATTCCTGTGCTGAGATACAGGCTGCTCCAACCTGCTGTAAAATGCTTGATTTCGAGAGTGAGCGAAACTAATGAAAACATTGTTGGGGTAAAACCTAAAGGGAAAGACCTAGCACCAAATCCAATTTGCCATCTGATCTAACTTCTGGAGGCAGTCAAAATGATCCTTAGAATTCTTCCCTACCTTATTCCTGTGCTGAGATACAGGCTGCTCCTAACCTGCTGTAAAATGCTTGATTTCGAGAGTGAGCGAAACTAATGAAAACATTGTTGGGGTAAAACCTAAAGGGAAAGACCTAGCACCAAATCCAATTTGCCATCTGATCTAACTTCTGGAGGCAGTCAAAATGATCCTTAGAATTCTTCCCTACCTTATTCCTGTGCTGAGATACAGGCTGCTCCAACCTGCTGTAAAATGCTTGATTTCGAGAGTGAGCGAAACTAATGAAAACATTGTTGGGGTAAAACCTAAAGGGAAAGACCTAGCACCAAATCCAATTTGCCATCTGATCTAACTTCTGGAGGCAGTCAAAATGATCCTTAGAATTCTTCCCTACCTTATTCCTGTGCTGAGATACAGGCTGCTCAACCTGCTGTAAAATGCTTGATTTCGAGAGTGAGCGAAACTAATGAAAACATTGTTGGGGTAAAACCTAAAGGGAAAGACCTAGCACCAAATCCAATTTGCCATCTGATCTAACTTCTGGAGGCAGTCAAAATGATCCTTAGAATTCTTCCCTACCTTATTCCTGTGCTGAGATACAGGCTGCTCCAACCTGCTGTAAAATGCTTGATTTCGAGAGTGAGCGAAACTAATGAAAACATTGTTGGGGTAAAACCTAAAGGGAAAGACCTAGCACCAAATCCAATTTGCCATCTGATCTAACTTCTGGAGGCAGTCAAAATGATCCTTAGAATTCTTCCCTACCTTATTCCTGTGCTGAGATACAGGCTGCTCCAACCTGCTGTAAAATGCTTGATTTCGAGAGTGAGTGAAACTAATGAAAACATTGTTGGGGTAAAACCTAAAGGGAAAGACCTAGCACCAAATCCAATTTGCCATCTGATCTAACTTCTGGAGGCAGTCAAAATGATCCTTAGAATTCTTCCCTACCTTATTCCTGTGCTGAGATACAGGCTGCTCCAACCTGCTGTAAAATGCTTGATTTCGAGAGTGAGCGAAACTAATGAAAACATTGTTGGGGTAAAACCTAAAGGGAAAGACCTAGCACCAAATCCAATTTGCCATCTGATCTAACTTCTGGAGGCAGTCAAAATGATCCTTAGAATTCTTCCCTACCTTATTCCTGTGCTGAGATACAGGCTGCTCCAACCTGCTGTAAAATGCTTGATTTCGAGAGTGAGCGAAACTAATGAAAACATTGTTGGGGTAAAACCTAAAGGGAAAGACCTAGCACCAAATCCAATTTGCCATCTGATCTAACTTCTGGAGGCAGTCAAAATGAGTATTTGAATTCTTCCCTACCTTATTCCTGTGCTGAGATACAGGCTGCTCCAACCTGCTGTAAAATGCTTGATTTCGAGAGTGAGCGGAAACTAATGAAAACATTGTTGGGGTAAAACCTAAAGGGAAAGACCTAGCACCAAATCCAATTTGCCATCTGATCTAACTTCTGGAGGCAGTCAAAATGAGTATTTGAATTCTTCCCTACCTTATTCCTGTGCTGAGATACAGGCTGCTCCAACCTGCTGTAAAATGCTTGATTTCGAGAGTGAGCGAAACTAATGAAAACATTGTTGGGGTAAAACCTAAAGGGAAAGACCTAGCACCAAATCCAATTTGCCATCTGATCTAACTTCTGGAGGCAGTCAAAATGATCCTTTGAATTCTTCCCTACCTTATTCCTGTGCTGAGATACAGGCTGCTCCAACCTGCTGTAAAATGCTTGATTTCGAGAGTGAGCGAAACTAATGAAAACATTGTTGGGGTAAAACCTAAAGGGAAAGACCTAGCACCAAATTCCATTGGCCATCTGATCTAACTTCTGGAGGCAGTCAAAATGATCCTTAGAATTCTTCCCTACCTTATTCCTGTGCTGAGATACAGGCTGCTCCAACCTGCTGTAAAATGCTTGATTTCGAGAGTGAGCGAAACTAATGAAAACATTGTTGGGGTAAAACCTAAAGGGAAAGACCTAGCACCAAATCAATTGCCATCTGATCTAACTTCTGGAGGCAGTCAAAATGAGTATTTGAATTCTTCCCTACCTTATTCCTGTGCTGAGATACAGGCTGCTCCAACCTGCTGTAAAATGCTTGATTTCGAGAGTGAGCGAAACTAATGAAAACATTGTTGGGGTAAAACCTAAAGGGAAAGACCTAGCACCAAATCCAATTTGCCATCTGATCTAACTTCTGGAGGCAGTCAAAATGAGTATTTGAATTCTTCCCTACCTTATTCCTGTGCTGAGATACAGGCTGCTCCAACCTGCTGTAAAATGCTTGATTTCGAGAGTGAGCGAAACTAATGAAAACATTGTTGGGGTAAAACCTAAAGGGAAAGACCTAGCACCAAATCCAATTTGGCCATCTGATCTAACTTCTGGAGGCAGTCAAAATGATCCTTAGAATTCTTCCCTACCTTATTCCTGTGCTGAGATACAGGCTGCTCCAACCTGCTGTAAAATGCTTGATTTCGAGAGTGAGCGAAACTAATGAAAACATTGTTGGGGTAAAACCTAAAGGGAAAGACCTAGCACCAAATCCATTGGCCATCTGATCTAACTTCTGGAGGCAGTCAAAATGATCCTTAGAATTCTTCCCTTCCTTATTCCTGTGCTGAGATACAGGCTGCTCCAACCTGCTGTAAAATGCTTGATTTCGAGAGTGAGCGAAACTAATGAAAACATTGTTGGGGTAAAACCTAAAGGGAAAGACCTAGCACCAAATCCAATTTGCCATCTGATCTAACTTCTGGAGGCAGTCAAAATGAGTATTTGAATTCTTCCCTACCTTATTCCTGTGCTGAGATACAGGCTGCTCCAACCTGCTGTAAAATGCTTGATTTCGAGAGTGAGCGAAACTAATGAAAACATTGTTGGGGTAAAACCTAAAGGGAAAGACCTAGCACCAAATCCAATTTGCCATCTGATCTAACTTCTGGAGGCAGTCAAAATGAGTCCTTAGAATTCTTCCCTACCTTATTCCTGTGCTGAGATACAGGCTGCTCCAACCTGCTGTAAAATGCTTGATTTCGAGAGTGAGCGAAACTAATGAAAACATTGTTGGGGTAAAACCTAAAGGGAAAGACCTAGCACCAAATTCCATTGGCCATCTGATCTAACTTCTGGAGGCAGTCAAAATGATCCTTAGAATTCTTCCCTACCTTATTCCTGTGCTGAGATACAGGCTGCTCCAACCTGCTGTAAAATGCTTGATTTCGAGAGTGAGCGAAACTAATGAAAACATTGTTGGGGTAAAACCTAAAGGGAAAGACCTAGCACCAAATTCCATTGGCCATCTGATCTAACTTCTGGAGGCAGTCAAAATGATCCTTAGAATTCTTCCCTACCTTATTCCTGTGCTGAGATACAGGCTGCTCCAACCTGCTGTAAAATGCTGATTTCGAGAGTGAGCGAAACTAATGAAAACATTGTTGGGGTAAAACCTAAAGGGAAAGACCTAGCACCAAATCCAATTTGCCATCTGATCTAACTTCTGGAGGCAGTCAAAATGAGTATTTGAATTCTTCCCTACCTTATTCCTGTGCTGAGATACAGGCTGCTCCAACCTGCTGTAAAATGCTTGATTTCGAGAGTGAGCGAAACTAATGAAAACATTGTTGGGGTAAAACCTAAAGGGAAAGACCTAGCACCAAATCCAATTTGCCATCTGATCTAACTTCTGGAGGCAGTCAAAATGATCCTTAGAATTCTTCCCTACCTTATTCCTGTGCTGAGATACAGGCTGCTCCAACCTGCTGTAAAATGCTTGATTTCGAGAGTGAGCGAAACTAATGAAAACATTGTTGGGGTAAAACCTAAAGGGAAAGACCTAGCACCAAATCCAATTTGCCATCTGATCTAACTTCTGGAGGCAGTCAAAATGATCCTTAGAATTCTTCCCTACCTTATTCCTGTGCTGAGATACAGGCTGCTCCAACCTGCTGTAAAATGCTTGATTTCGAGAGGTGAGCGAAACTAATGAAAACATTGTTGGGGTAAAACCTAAAGGGAAAGACCTAGCACCAAATCCAATTTGCCATCTGATCTAACTTCTGGAGGCAGTCAAAATGATCCTTAGAATTCTTCCCTACCTTATTCCTGTGCTGAGATACAGGCTGCTCCAACCTGCTGTAAAATGCTTGATTTCGAGAGTGAGCGAAACTAATGAAAACATTGTTGGGGTAAAACCTAAAGGGAAAGACCTAGCACCAAATCCAATTGGCCATCTGATCTAACTTCTGGAGGCAGTCAAAATGATCCTTAGAATTCTTCCCTACCTTATTCCTGTGCTGAGATACAGGCTGCTCCAACCTGCTGTAAAATGCTTGATTTCGAGAGTGAGCGAAACTAATGAAAACATTGTTGGGGTAAAACCTAAAGGGAAAGACCTAGCACCAAATCCAATTTGCCATCTGATCTAACTTCTGGAGGCAGTCAAAATGATCCTTAGAATTCTTCCCTACCTTATTCCTGTGCTGAGATACAGGCTGCTCCAACCTGCTGTAAAATGCTTGATTTCGAGAGTGAGCGAAACTAATGAAAACATTGTTGGGGTAAAACCTAAAGGGAAAGACCTAGCACCAAATCCAATTTGCCATCTGATCTAACTTCTGGAGGCAGTCAAAATGAGTATTTGAATTCTTCCCTACCTTATTCCTGTGCTGAGATACAGGCTGCTCCAACCTGCTGTAAAATGCTTGATTTCGAGAGTGAGCGAAACTAATGAAAACATTGTTGGGGTAAAACCTAAAGGGAAAGACCTAGCACCAAATTCCAATTGGCCATCTGATCTAACTTCTGGAGGCAGTCAAAATGATACTTAGAATTCTTCCCTACCTTATTCCTGTGCTGAGATACAGGCTGCTCCAACCTGCTGTAAAATGCTTGATTTCGAGAGTGAGCGAAACTAATGAAAACATTGTTGGGGTAAAACCTAAAGGGAAAGACCTAGCACCAAATCCAATTTGCCATCTGATC
>NW_027144439.1:0-37374 GCF_026170545.1 Melanerpes formicivorus | reverse complement strand
ACCTTATTCCTGTGCTGAGATACAGGCTGCTCCAACCTGCTGTAAAATGCTTGATTTCGAGAGTGAGCGAAACTAATGAAAACATTGTTGGGGTAAAACCTAAAGGGAAAGACCTAGCACCAAATCCAATTTGCCATCTGATCTAACTTCTGGAGGCAGTCAAAATGAGCCTTAGAATTCTTCCCTACCTTATTCCTGTGCTGAGATACAGGCTGCTCCAACCTGCTGTAAAATGCTTGATTTCGAGAGTGAGCGAAACTAATGAAAACATTGTTGGGGTAAAACCTAAAGGGAAAGACCTAGCACCAAATCCAATTTGCCATCTGATCTAACTTCTGGAGGCAGTCAAAATGAGCCTTAGAATTCTTCCCTACCTTATTCCTGTGCTGAGATACAGGCTGCTCCAACCTGCTGTAAAATGCTTGATTTCGAGAGTGAGCGAAACTAATGAAAACATTGTTGGGGTAAAACCTAAAGGGAAAGACCTAGCACCAAATCCAATTTGCCATCTGATCTAACTTCTGGAGGCAGTCAAAATGAGCCTTAGAATTCTTCCCTACCTTATTCCTGTGCTGAGATACAGGCTGCTCCAACCTGCTGTAAAATGCTTGATTTCGAGAGTGAGCGAAACTAATGAAAACATTGTTGGGGTAAAACCTAAAGGGAAAGACCTAGCACCAAATCCAATTTGCCATCTGATCTAACTTCTGGAGGCAGTCAAAATGAGCCTTAGAATTCTTCCCTACCTTATTCCTGTGCTGAGATACAGGCTGCTCCAACCTGCTGTAAAATGCTTGATTTCGAGAGTGAGCGAAACTAATGAAAACATTGTTGGGGTAAAACCTAAAGGGAAAGACCTAGCACCAAATCCAATTTGCCATCTGATCTAACTTCTGGAGGCAGTCAAAATGAGCCTTAGAATTCTTCCCTACCTTATTCCTGTGCTGAGATACAGGCTGCTCCAACCTGCTGTAAAATGCTTGATTTCGAGAGTGAGCGAAACTAATGAAAACATTGTTGGGGTAAAACCTAAAGGGAAAGACCTAGCACCAAATCCAATTTGCCATCTGATCTAACTTCTGGAGGCAGTCAAAATGAGCCTTAGAATTCTTCCCTACCTTATTCCTGTGCTGAGATACAGGCTGCTCCAACCTGCTGTAAAATGCTTGATTTCGAGAGTGAGCGAAACTAATGAAAACATTGTTGGGGTAAAACCTAAAGGGAAAGACCTAGCACCAAATCCAATTTGCCATCTGATCTAACTTCTGGAGGCAGTCAAAATGAGCCTTAGAATTCTTCCCTACCTTATTCCTGTGCTGAGATACAGGCTGCTCCAACCTGCTGTAAAATGCTTGATTTCGAGAGTGAGCGAAACTAATGAAAACATTGTTGGGGTAAAACCTAAAGGGAAAGACCTAGCACCAAATCCAATTTGCCATCTGATCTAACTTCTGGAGGCAGTCAAAATGATCCTTAGAATTCTTCCCTACCTTATTCCTGTGCTGAGATACAGGCTGCTCCAACCTGCTGTAAAATGCTTGATTTCGAGAGTGAGCGAAACTAATGAAAACATTGTTGGGGTAAAACCTAAAGGGAAAGACCTAGCACCAAATCCAATTTGCCATCTGATCTAACTTCTGGAGGCAGTCAAAATGAGCCTTAGAATTCTTCCCTACCTTATTCCTGTGCTGAGATACAGGCTGCTCCAACCTGCTGTAAAATGCTTGATTTCGAGAGTGAGCGAAACTAATGAAAACATTGTTGGGGTAAAACCTAAAGGGAAAGACCTAGCACCAAATCCAATTTGCCATCTGATCTAACTTCTGGAGGCAGTCAAAATGAGCCTTAGAATTCTTCCCTACCTTATTCCTGTGCTGAGATACAGGCTGCTCCAACCTGCTGTAAAATGCTTGATTTCGAGAGTGAGCGAAACTAATGAAAACATTGTTGGGGTAAAACCTAAAGGGAAAGACCTAGCACCAAATCCAATTTGCCATCTGATCTAACTTCTGGAGGCAGTCAAAATGAGCCTTAGAATTCTTCCCTACCTTATTCCTGTGCTGAGATACAGGCTGCTCCAACCTGCTGTAAAATGCTTGATTTCGAGAGTGAGCGAAACTAATGAAAACATTGTTGGGGTAAAACCTAAAGGGAAAGACCTAGCACCAAATCCAATTTGCCATCTGATCTAACTTCTGGAGGCAGTCAAAATGAGCCTTAGAATTCTTCCCTACCTTATTCCTGTGCTGAGATACAGGCTGCTCCAACCTGCTGTAAAATGCTTGATTTCGAGAGTGAGCGAAACTAATGAAAACATTGTTGGGGTAAAACCTAAAGGGAAAGACCTAGCACCAAATCCAATTTGCCATCTGATCTAACTTCTGGAGGCAGTCAAAATGAGCCTTAGAATTCTTCCCTACCTTATTCCTGTGCTGAGATACAGGCTGCTCCAACCTGCTGTAAAATGCTTGATTTCGAGAGTGAGCGAAACTAATGAAAACATTGTTGGGGTAAAACCTAAAGGGAAAGACCTAGCACCAAATCCAATTTGCCATCTGATCTAACTTCTGGAGGCAGTCAAAATGAGCCTTAGAATTCTTCCCTACCTTATTCCTGTGCTGAGATACAGGCTGCTCCAACCTGCTGTAAAATGCTTGATTTCGAGAGTGAGCGAAACTAATGAAAACATTGTTGGGGTAAAACCTAAAGGGAAAGACCTAGCACCAAATCCAATTTGCCATCTGATCTAACTTCTGGAGGCAGTCAAAATGAGCCTTAGAATTCTTCCCTACCTTATTCCTGTGCTGAGATACAGGCTGCTCCAACCTGCTGTAAAATGCTTGATTTCGAGAGTGAGCGAAACTAATGAAAACATTGTTGGGGTAAAACCTAAAGGGAAAGACCTAGCACCAAATCCAATTTGCCATCTGATCTAACTTCTGGAGGCAGTCAAAATGAGCCTTAGAATTCTTCCCTACCTTATTCCTGTGCTGAGATACAGGCTGCTCCAACCTGCTGTAAAATGCTTGATTTCGAGAGTGAGCGAAACTAATGAAAACATTGTTGGGGTAAAACCTAAAGGGAAAGACCTAGCACCAAATCCAATTTGCCATCTGATCTAACTTCTGGAGGCAGTCAAAATGAGCCTTAGAATTCTTCCCTACCTTATTCCTGTGCTGAGATACAGGCTGCTCCAACCTGCTGTAAAATGCTTGATTTCGAGAGTGAGCGAAACTAATGAAAACATTGTTGGGGTAAAACCTAAAGGGAAAGACCTAGCACCAAATCCAATTTGCCATCTGATCTAACTTCTGGAGGCAGTCAAAATGAGCCTTAGAATTCTTCCCTACCTTATTCCTGTGCTGAGATACAGGCTGCTCCAACCTGCTGTAAAATGCTTGATTTCGAGAGTGAGCGAAACTAATGAAAACATTGTTGGGGTAAAACCTAAAGGGAAAGACCTAGCACCAAATCCAATTTGCCATCTGATCTAACTTCTGGAGGCAGTCAAAATGAGCCTTAGAATTCTTCCCTACCTTATTCCTGTGCTGAGATACAGGCTGCTCCAACCTGCTGTAAAATGCTTGATTTCGAGAGTGAGCGAAACTAATGAAAACATTGTTGGGGTAAAACCTAAAGGGAAAGACCTAGCACCAAATCCAATTTGCCATCTGATCTAACTTCTGGAGGCAGTCAAAATGAGCCTTAGAATTCTTCCCTACCTTATTCCTGTGCTGAGATACAGGCTGCTCCAACCTGCTGTAAAATGCTTGATTTCGAGAGTGAGCGAAACTAATGAAAACATTGTTGGGGTAAAACCTAAAGGGAAAGACCTAGCACCAAATCCAATTTGCCATCTGATCTAACTTCTGGAGGCAGTCAAAATGATCCTTAGAATTCTTCCCTACCTTATTCCTGTGCTGAGATACAGGCTGCTCCAACCTGCTGTAAAATGCTTGATTTCGAGAGTGAGCGAAACTAATGAAAACATTGTTGGGGTAAAACCTAAAGGGAAAGACCTAGCACCAAATCCAATTTGCCATCTGATCTAACTTCTGGAGGCAGTCAAAATGATCCTTAGAATTCTTCCCTACCTTATTCCTGTGCTGAGATACAGGCTGCTCCAACCTGCTGTAAAATGCTTGATTTCGAGAGTGAGCGAAACTAATGAAAACATTGTTGGGGTAAAACCTAAAGGGAAAGACCTAGCACCAAATCCAATTTGCCATCTGATCTAACTTCTGGAGGCAGTCAAAATGAGCCTTAGAATTCTTCCCTACCTTATTCCTGTGCTGAGATACAGGCTGCTCCAACCTGCTGTAAAATGCTTGATTTCGAGAGTGAGCGAAACTAATGAAAACATTGTTGGGGTAAAACCTAAAGGGAAAGACCTAGCACCAAATCCAATTTGCCATCTGATCTAACTTCTGGAGGCAGTCAAAATGAGCCTTAGAATTCTTCCCTACCTTATTCCTGTGCTGAGATACAGGCTGCTCCAACCTGCTGTAAAATGCTTGATTTCGAGAGTGAGCGAAACTAATGAAAACATTGTTGGGGTAAAACCTAAAGGGAAAGACCTAGCACCAAATCCAATTTGCCATCTGATCTAACTTCTGGAGGCAGTCAAAATGAGCCTTAGAATTCTTCCCTACCTTATTCCTGTGCTGAGATACAGGCTGCTCCAACCTGCTGTAAAATGCTTGATTTCGAGAGTGAGCGAAACTAATGAAAACATTGTTGGGGTAAAACCTAAAGGGAAAGACCTAGCACCAAATCCAATTTGCCATCTGATCTAACTTCTGGAGGCAGTCAAAATGATCCTTAGAATTCTTCCCTACCTTATTCCTGTGCTGAGATACAGGCTGCTCCAACCTGCTGTAAAATGCTTGATTTCGAGAGTGAGCGAAACTAATGAAAACATTGTTGGGGTAAAACCTAAAGGGAAAGACCTAGCACCAAATCCAATTTGCCATCTGATCTAACTTCTGGAGGCAGTCAAAATGATCCTTAGAATTCTTCCCTACCTTATTCCTGTGCTGAGATACAGGCTGCTCCAACCTGCTGTAAAATGCTTGATTTCGAGAGTGAGCGAAACTAATGAAAACATTGTTGGGGTAAAACCTAAAGGGAAAGACCTAGCACCAAATCCAATTTGCCATCTGATCTAACTTCTGGAGGCAGTCAAAATGATCCTTAGAATTCTTCCCTACCTTATTCCTGTGCTGAGATACAGGCTGCTCCAACCTGCTGTAAAATGCTTGATTTCGAGAGTGAGCGAAACTAATGAAAACATTGTTGGGGTAAAACCTAAAGGGAAAGACCTAGCACCAAATCCAATTTGCCATCTGATCTAGCTTCTGGAGGCAGTCAAAATGATCCTTAGAATTCTTCCCTACCTTATTCCTGTGCTGAGATACAGGCTGCTCCAACCTGCTGTAAAATGCTTGATTTCGAGAGTGAGCGAAACTAATGAAAACATTGTTGGGGTAAAACCTAAAGGGAAAGACCTAGCACCAAATCCAATTTGCCATCTGATCTAACTTCTGGAGGCAGTCAAAATGATCCTTAGAATTCTTCCCTACCTTATTCCTGTGCTGAGATACAGGCTGCTCCAACCTGCTGTAAAATGCTTGATTTCGAGAGTGAGCGAAACTAGTGAAAACATTGTTGGGGTAAAACCTAAAGGGAAAGACCTAGCACCAAATCCAATTTGCCATCTGATCTAACTTCTGGAGGCAGTCAAAATGATCCTTAGAATTCTTCCCTACCTTATTCCTGTGCTGAGATACAGGCTGCTCCAACCTGCTGTAAAATGCTTGATTTCGAGAGTGAGCGAAACTAATGAAAACATTGTTGGGGTAAAACCTAAAGGGAAAGACCTAGCACCAAATCCAATTTGCCATCTGATCTAACTTCTGGAGGCAGTCAAAATGAGCCTTAGAATTCTTCCCTACCTTATTCCTGTGCTGAGATACAGGCTGCTCCAACCTGCTGTAAAATGCTTGATTTCGAGAGTGAGCGAAACTAATGAAAACATTGTTGGGGTAAAACCTAAAGGGAAAGACCTAGCACCAAATCCAATTTGCCATCTGATCTAACTTCTGGAGGCAGTCAAAATGATCCTTAGAATTCTTCCCTACCTTATTCCTGTGCTGAGATACAGGCTGCTCCAACCTGCTGTAAAATGCTTGATTTCGAGAGTGAGCGAAACTAATGAAAACATTGTTGGGGTAAAACCTAAAGGGAAAGACCTAGCACCAAATCCAATTTGCCATCTGATCTAGCTTCTGGAGGCAGTCAAAATGATCCTTAGAATTCTTCCCTACCTTATTCCTGTGCTGAGATACAGGCTGCTCCAACCTGCTGTAAAATGCTTGATTTCGAGAGTGAGCGAAACTAATGAAAACATTGTTGGGGTAAAACCTAAAGGGAAAGACCTAGCACCAAATCCAATTTGCCATCTGATCTAACTTCTGGAGGCAGTCAAAATGATCCTTAGAATTCTTCCCTACCTTATTCCTGTGCTGAGATACAGGCTGCTCCAACCTGCTGTAAAATGCTTGATTTCGAGAGTGAGCGAAACTAATGAAACATTGTTGGGGTAAAACCTAAAGGGAAAGACCTAGCACCAAATCCAATTTGCCATCTGATCTAGCTTCTGGAGGCAGTCAAAATGATCCTTAGAATTCTTCCCTACCTTATTCCTGTGCTGAGATACAGGCTGCTCCAACCTGCTGTAAAATGCTTGATTTCGAGAGTGAGCGAAACTAATGAAAACATTGTTGGGGTAAAACCTAAAGGGAAAGACCTAGCACCAAATCCAATTTGCCATCTGATCTAACTTCTGGAGGCAGTCAAAATGATCCTTAGAATTCTTCCCTACCTTATTCCTGTGCTGAGATACAGGCTGCTCCAACCTGCTGTAAAATGCTTGATTTCGAGAGTGAGCGAAACTAGTGAAAACATTGTTGGGGTAAAACCTAAAGGGAAAGACCTAGCACCAAATCCAATTTGCCATCTGATCTAACTTCTGGAGGCAGTCAAAATGATCCTTAGAATTCTTCCCTACCTTATTCCTGTGCTGAGATACAGGCTGCTCCAACCTGCTGTAAAATGCTTGATTTCGAGAGTGAGCGAAACTAGTGAAAACATTGTTGGGGTAAAACCTAAAGGGAAAGACCTAGCACCAAATCCAATTTGCCATCTGATCTAACTTCTGGAGGCAGTCAAAATGATCCTTAGAATTCTTCCCTACCTTATTCCTGTGCTGAGATACAGGCTGCTCCAACCTGCTGTAAAATGCTTGATTTCGAGAGTGAGCGAAACTAATGAAAACATTGTTGGGGTAAAACCTAAAGGGAAAGACCTAGCACCAAATCCAATTTGCCATCTGATCTAACTTCTGGAGGCAGTCAAAATGAGCCTTAGAATTCTTCCCTACCTTATTCCTGTGCTGAGATACAGGCTGCTCCAACCTGCTGTAAAATGCTTGATTTCGAGAGTGAGCGAAACTAATGAAAACATTGTTGGGGTAAAACCTAAAGGGAAAGACCTAGCACCAAATCCAATTTGCCATCTGATCTAACTTCTGGAGGCAGTCAAAATGATCCTTAGAATTCTTCCCTACCTTATTCCTGTGCTGAGATACAGGCTGCTCCAACCTGCTGTAAAATGCTTGATTTCGAGAGTGAGCGAAACTAATGAAAACATTGTTGGGGTAAAACCTAAAGGGAAAGACCTAGCACCAAATCCAATTTGCCATCTGATCTAGCTTCTGGAGGCAGTCAAAATGATCCTTAGAATTCTTCCCTACCTTATTCCTGTGCTGAGATACAGGCTGCTCCAACCTGCTGTAAAATGCTTGATTTCGAGAGTGAGCGAAACTAATGAAAACATTGTTGGGGTAAAACCTAAAGGGAAAGACCTAGCACCAAATCCAATTTGCCATCTGATCTAACTTCTGGAGGCAGTCAAAATGATCCTTAGAATTCTTCCCTACCTTATTCCTGTGCTGAGATACAGGCTGCTCCAACCTGCTGTAAAATGCTTGATTTCGAGAGTGAGCGAAACTAGTGAAAACATTGTTGGGGTAAAACCTAAAGGGAAAGACCTAGCACCAAATCCAATTTGCCATCTGATCTAACTTCTGGAGGCAGTCAAAATGATCCTTAGAATTCTTCCCTACCTTATTCCTGTGCTGAGATACAGGCTGCTCCAACCTGCTGTAAAATGCTTGATTTCGAGAGTGAGCGAAACTAATGAAAACATTGTTGGGGTAAAACCTAAAGGGAAAGACCTAGCACCAAATCCAATTTGCCATCTGATCTAACTTCTGGAGGCAGTCAAAATGAGCCTTAGAATTCTTCCCTACCTTATTCCTGTGCTGAGATACAGGCTGCTCCAACCTGCTGTAAAATGCTTGATTTCGAGAGTGAGCGAAACTAATGAAAACATTGTTGGGGTAAAACCTAAAGGGAAAGACCTAGCACCAAATCCAATTTGCCATCTGATCTAACTTCTGGAGGCAGTCAAAATGATCCTTAGAATTCTTCCCTACCTTATTCCTGTGCTGAGATACAGGCTGCTCCAACCTGCTGTAAAATGCTTGATTTCGAGAGTGAGCGAAACTAATGAAAACATTGTTGGGGTAAAACCTAAAGGGAAAGACCTAGCACCAAATCCAATTTGCCATCTGATCTAGCTTCTGGAGGCAGTCAAAATGATCCTTAGAATTCTTCCCTACCTTATTCCTGTGCTGAGATACAGGCTGCTCCAACCTGCTGTAAAATGCTTGATTTCGAGAGTGAGCGAAACTAATGAAAACATTGTTGGGGTAAAACCTAAAGGGAAAGACCTAGCACCAAATCCAATTTGCCATCTGATCTAACTTCTGGAGGCAGTCAAAATGATCCTTAGAATTCTTCCCTACCTTATTCCTGTGCTGAGATACAGGCTGCTCCAACCTGCTGTAAAATGCTTGATTTCGAGAGTGAGCGAAACTAGTGAAAACATTGTTGGGGTAAAACCTAAAGGGAAAGACCTAGCACCAAATCCAATTTGCCATCTGATCTAACTTCTGGAGGCAGTCAAAATGATCCTTAGAATTCTTCCCTACCTTATTCCTGTGCTGAGATACAGGCTGCTCCAACCTGCTGTAAAATGCTTGATTTCGAGAGTGAGCGAAACTAATGAAAACATTGTTGGGGTAAAACCTAAAGGGAAAGACCTAGCACCAAATCCAATTTGCCATCTGA
Organism: Melanerpes formicivorus; assembly: GCF_026170545.1. Lineage (NCBI taxonomy): Eukaryota > Metazoa > Chordata > Aves > Piciformes > Picidae > Melanerpes > Melanerpes formicivorus. The sequence goes on along the minus strand of NW_027144439.1, from coordinate 28,120 downwards.
TCTAACTTCTGGAGGCAGTCAAAATGAGCCTTAGAATTCTTCCCTACCTTATTCCTGTGCTGAGATACAGGCTGCTCCAACCTGCTGTAAAATGCTTGATTTCGAGAGTGAGCGAAACTAATGAAAACATTGTTGGGGTAAAACCTAAAGGGAAAGACCTAGCACCAAATCCAATTTGCCATCTGATCTAACTTCTGGAGGCAGTCAAAATGAGCCTTAGAATTCTTCCCTACCTTATTCCTGTGCTGAGATACAGGCTGCTCCAACCTGCTGTAAAATGCTTGATTTCGAGAGTGAGCGAAACTAATGAAAACATTGTTGGGGTAAAACCTAAAGGGAAAGACCTAGCACCAAATCCAATTTGCCATCTGATCTAACTTCTGGAGGCAGTCAAAATGATCCTTAGAATTCTTCCCTACCTTATTCCTGTGCTGAGATACAGGCTGCTCCAACCTGCTGTAAAATGCTTGATTTCGAGAGTGAGCGAAACTAATGAAAACATTGTTGGGGTAAAACCTAAAGGGAAAGACCTAGCACCAAATCCAATTTGCCATCTGATCTAACTTCTGGAGGCAGTCAAAATGATCCTTAGAATTCTTCCCTACCTTATTCCTGTGCTGAGATACAGGCTGCTCCAACCTGCTGTAAAATGCTTGATTTCGAGAGTGAGCGAAACTAATGAAAACATTGTTGGGGTAAAACCTAAAGGGAAAGACCTAGCACCAAATCCAATTTGCCATCTGATCTAACTTCTGGAGGCAGTCAAAATGATCCTTAGAATTCTTCCCTACCTTATTCCTGTGCTGAGATACAGGCTGCTCCAACCTGCTGTAAAATGCTTGATTTCGAGAGTGAGCGAAACTAATGAAAACATTGTTGGGGTAAAACCTAAAGGGAAAGACCTAGCACCAAATCCAATTTGCCATCTGATCTAGCTTCTGGAGGCAGTCAAAATGATCCTTAGAATTCTTCCCTACCTTATTCCTGTGCTGAGATACAGGCTGCTCCAACCTGCTGTAAAATGCTTGATTTCGAGAGTGAGCGAAACTAATGAAAACATTGTTGGGGTAAAACCTAAAGGGAAAGACCTAGCACCAAATCCAATTTGCCATCTGATCTAACTTCTGGAGGCAGTCAAAATGATCCTTAGAATTCTTCCCTACCTTATTCCTGTGCTGAGATACAGGCTGCTCCAACCTGCTGTAAAATGCTTGATTTCGAGAGTGAGCGAAACTAGTGAAAACATTGTTGGGGTAAAACCTAAAGGGAAAGACCTAGCACCAAATCCAATTTGCCATCTGATCTAACTTCTGGAGGCAGTCAAAATGATCCTTAGAATTCTTCCCTACCTTATTCCTGTGCTGAGATACAGGCTGCTCCAACCTGCTGTAAAATGCTTGATTTCGAGAGTGAGCGAAACTAATGAAAACATTGTTGGGGTAAAACCTAAAGGGAAAGACCTAGCACCAAATCCAATTTGCCATCTGATCTAACTTCTGGAGGCAGTCAAAATGAGCCTTAGAATTCTTCCCTACCTTATTCCTGTGCTGAGATACAGGCTGCTCCAACCTGCTGTAAAATGCTTGATTTCGAGAGTGAGCGAAACTAATGAAAACATTGTTGGGGTAAAACCTAAAGGGAAAGACCTAGCACCAAATCCAATTTGCCATCTGATCTAACTTCTGGAGGCAGTCAAAATGAGCCTTAGAATTCTTCCCTACCTTATTCCTGTGCTGAGATACAGGCTGCTCCAACCTGCTGTAAAATGCTTGATTTCGAGAGTGAGCGAAACTAATGAAAACATTGTTGGGGTAAAACCTAAAGGGAAAGACATAGCACCAAATCCAATTTGCCATCTGATCTAACTTCTGGAGGCAGTCAAAATGAGCCTTAGAATTCTTCCCTACCTTATTCCTGTGCTGAGATACAGGCTGCTCCAACCTGCTGTAAAATGCTTGATTTCGAGAGTGAGCGAAACTAATGAAAACATTGTTGGGGTAAAACCTAAAGGGAAAGACCTAGCACCAAATCCAATTTGCCATCTGATCTAACTTCTGGAGGCAGTCAAAATGAGCCTTAGAATTCTTCCCTACCTTATTCCTGTGCTGAGATACAGGCTGCTCCAACCTGCTGTAAAATGCTTGATTTCGAGAGTGAGCGAAACTAATGAAAACATTGTTGGGGTAAAACCTAAAGGGAAAGACCTAGCACCAAATCCAATTTGCCATCTGATCTAACTTCTGGAGGCAGTCAAAATGATCCTTAGAATTCTTCCCTACCTTATTCCTGTGCTGAGATACAGGCTGCTCCAACCTGCTGTAAAATGCTTGATTTCGAGAGTGAGCGAAACTAATGAAAACATTGTTGGGGTAAAACCTAAAGGGAAAGACCTAGCACCAAATCCAATTTGCCATCTGATCTAACTTCTGGAGGCAGTCAAAATGAGCCTTAGAATTCTTCCCTACCTTATTCCTGTGCTGAGATACAGGCTGCTCCAACCTGCTGTAAAATGCTTGATTTCGAGAGTGAGCGAAACTAATGAAAACATTGTTGGGGTAAAACCTAAAGGGAAAGACCTAGCACCAAATCCAATTTGCCATCTGATCTAACTTCTGGAGGCAGTCAAAATGATCCTTAGAATTCTTCCCTACCTTATTCCTGTGCTGAGATACAGGCTGCTCCAACCTGCTGTAAAATGCTTGATTTTGAGAGTGAGCGAAACTAATGAAAACATTGTTGGGGTAAAACCTAAAGGGAAAGACCTAGCACCAAATCCAATTTGCCATCTGATCTAACTTCTGGAGGCAGTCAAAATGAGCCTTAGAATTCTTCCCTACCTTATTCCTGTGCTGAGATACAGGCTGCTCCAACCTGCTGTAAAATGCTTGATTTCGAGAGTGAGCGAAACTAATGAAAACATTGTTGGGGTAAAACCTAAAGGGAAAGACCTAGCACCAAATCCAATTTGCCATCTGATCTAACTTCTGGAGGCAGTCAAAAATGATCCTTAGAATTCTTCCCTACCTTATTCCTGTGCTGAGATACAGGCTGCTCCAACCTGCTGTAAAATGCTTGATTTCGAGAGTGAGCGAAACTAATGAAAACATTGTTGGGGTAAAACCTAAAGGGAAAGACCTAGCACCAAATCCAATTTGCCATCTGATCTAACTTCTGGAGGCAGTCAAAATGAGCCTTAGAATTCTTCCCTACCTTATTCCTGTGCTGAGATACAGGCTGCTCCAACCTGCTGTAAAATGCTTGATTTCGAGAGTGAGCGAAACTAATGAAAACATTGTTGGGGTAAAACCTAAAGGGAAAGACCTAGCACCAAATCCAATTTGCCATCTGATCTAACTTCTGGAGGGCAGTCAAAATGATCCTTAGAATTCTTCCCTACCTTATTCCTGTGCTGAGATACAGGCTGCTCCAACCTGCTGTAAAATGCTTGATTTCGAGAGTGAGCGAAACTAATGAAAACATTGTTGGGGTAAAACCTAAAGGGAAAGACCTAGCACCAAATCCAATTTGCCATCTGATCTAACTTCTGGAGGCAGTCAAAATGATCCTTAGAATTCTTCCCTACCTTATTCCTGTGCTGAGATACAGGCTGCTCCAACCTGCTGTAAAATGCTTGATTTCGAGAGTGAGCGAAACTAATGAAAACATTGTTGGGGTAAAACCTAAAGGGAAAGACCTAGCACCAAATCCAATTTGCCATCTGATCTAACTTCTGGAGGCAGTCAAAATGATCCTTAGAATTCTTCCCTACCTTATTCCTGTGCTGAGATACAGGCTGCTCCAACCTGCTGTAAAATGCTTGATTTCGAGAGTGAGCGAAACTAATGAAAACATTGTTGGGGTAAAACCTAAAGGGAAAGACCTAGCACCAAATCCAATTTGCCATCTGATCTAACTTCTGGAGGCAGTCAAAATGATCCTTAGAATTCTTCCCTACCTTATTCCTGTGCTGAGATACAGGCTGCTCCAACCTGCTGTAAAAATGCTTGATTTCGAGAGTGAGCGAAACTAATGAAAACATTGTTGGGGTAAAACCTAAAGGGAAAGACCTAGCACCAAATCCAATTTGCCATCTGATCTAACTTCTGGAGGCAGTCAAAATGATCCTTAGAATTCTTCCCTACCTTATTCCTGTGCTGAGATACAGGCTGCTCCAACCTGCTGTAAAATGCTTGATTTCGAGAGTGAGCGAAACTAATGAAAACATTGTTGGGGTAAAACCTAAAGGGAAAGACCTAGCACCAAATCCAATTTGCCATCTGATCTAGCTTCTGGAGGCAGTCAAAATGATCCTTAGAATTCTTCCCTACCTTATTCCTGTGCTGAGATACAGGCTGCTCCAACCTGCTGTAAAATGCTTGATTTCGAGAGTGAGCGAAACTAATGAAAACATTGTTGGGGTAAAACCTAAAGGGAAAGACCTAGCACCAAATCCAATTTGCCATCTGATCTAACTTCTGGAGGCAGTCAAAATGATCCTTAGAATTCTTCCCTACCTTATTCCTGTGCTGAGATACAGGCTGCTCCAACCTGCTGTAAAATGCTTGATTTCGAGAGTGAGCGAAACTAGTGAAAACATTGTTGGGGTAAAACCTAAAGGGAAAGACCTAGCACCAAATCCAATTTGCCATCTGATCTAACTTCTGGAGGCAGTCAAAATGATCCTTAGAATTCTTCCCTACCTTATTCCTGTGCTGAGATACAGGGCTGCTCCAACCTGCTGTTAAAATGCTTGATTTCGAGAGTGAGCGAAACTAATGAAAACATTGTTGGGGTAAAACCTAAAGGGAAAGACCTAGCACCAAATCCAATTTGCCATCTGATCCTAACCTTCTGGAGGCAGTCAAAATGATCCTTAGAATTCTTCCCTACCTTATTCCTGTGCTGAGATACAGGACCTGCTGTAAAATGCTTGATTTCGAGAGTGAGCGAAACTAATGAAAACATTGTTGGGGTAAAACCTAAAGGGAAAGACCTAGCACCAAATCCAATTTGCCATCTGATCTAACTTCTGGAGGCAGTCAAAATGAGCCTTAGAATTCTTCCCTACCTTATTCCTGTGCTGAGATACAGGCTGCTCCAACCTGCTGTAAAATGCTTGATTTCGAGAGTGAGCGAAACTAATGAAAACATTGTTGGGGTAAAACCTAAAGGGAAAGACATAGCACCAAATCCAATTTGCCATCTGATCTAACTTCTGGAGGCAGTCAAAATGAGCCTTAGAATTCTTCCCTACCTTATTCCTGTGCTGAGATACAGGCTGCTCCAACCTGCTGTAAAATGCTTGATTTCGAGAGTGAGCGAAACTAATGAAAACATTGTTGGGGTAAAACCTAAAGGGAAAGACCTAGCACCAAATCCAATTTGCCATCTGATCTAACTTCTGGAGGCAGTCAAAATGAGCCTTAGAATTCTTCCCTACCTTATTCCTGTGCTGAGATACAGGCTGCTCCAACCTGCTGTAAAATGCTTGATTTCGAGAGTGAGCGAAACTAATGAAAACATTGTTGGGGTAAAACCTAAAGGGAAAGACCTAGCACCAAATCCAATTTGCCATCTGATCTAACTTCTGGAGGCAGTCAAAATGATCCTTAGAATTCTTCCCTACCTTATTCCTGTGCTGAGATACAGGCTGCTCCAACCTGCTGTAAAATGCTTGATTTCGAGAGTGAGCGAAAGTAATGAAAACATTGTTGTGGTAAAACCTAAAAGGAAAGACCTAGCACCAAATCCAATTTGCCATCTGATCTAACTTCTGGAGGCAGTCAAAATGAGCCTTAGAATTCTTCCCTACCTTATTCCTGTGCTGAGATACAGGCTGCTCCAACCTGCTGTAAAATGCTTGATTTCGAGAGTGAGCGAAACTAATGAAAACATTGTTGGGGTAAAACCTAAAGGGAAAGACCTAGCACCAAATCCAATTTGCCATCTGATCTAACTTCTGGAGGCAGTCAAAATGATCCTTAGAATTCTTCCCTACCTTATTCCTGTGCTGAGATACAGGCTGCTCCAACCTGCTGTAAAATGCTTGATTTCAAGAGTGAGCGAAACTAATGAAAACATTGTTGGGGTAAAACCTAAAGGGAAAGACCTAGCACCAAATCCAATTTGCCATCTGATCTAACTTCTGGAGGCAGTCAAAATGATCCTTAGAATTCTTCCCTACCTTATTCCTGTGCTGAGATACAGGCTGCTCCAACCTGCTGTAAAATGCTTGATTTCGAGAGTGAGCGAAACTAATGAAAACATTGTTGGGGTAAAACCTAAAGGGAAAGACCTAGCACCAAATCCAATTTGCCATCTGATCTAACTTCTGGAGGCAGTCAAAATGATCCTTAGAATTCTTCCCTACCTTATTCCTGTGCTGAGATACAGGCTGCTCCAACCTGCTGTAAAATGCTTGATTTCGAGAGTGAGCGAAACTAATGAAAACATTGTTGGGGTAAAACCTAAAGGGAAAGACCTAGCACCAAATCCAATTTGCCATCTGATCTAACTTCTGGAGGCAGTCAAAATGAGCCTTAGAATTCTTCCCTACCTTATTCCTGTGCTGAGATACAGGCTGCTCCAACCTGCTGTAAAATGCTTGATTTCGAGAGTGAGCGAAACTAATGAAAACATTGTTGGGGTAAAACCTAAAGGGAAAGACCTAGCACCAAATCCAATTTGCCATCTGATCTAACTTCTGGAGGCAGTCAAAATGAGCCTTAGAATTCTTCCCTACCTTATTCCTGTGCTGAGATACAGGCTGCTCCAACCTGCTGTAAAATGCTTGATTTCGAGAGTGAGCGAAAGTAATGAAAACATTGTTGTGGTAAAACCTAAAGGGAAAGACCTAGCACCAAATCCAATTTGCCATCTGATCTAACTTCTGGAGGCAGTCAAAATGATCCTTAGAATTCTTCCCTACCTTATTCCTGTGCTGAGATACAGGCTGCTCCAACCTGCTGTAAAATGCTTGATTTCGAGAGTGAGCGAAACTAATGAAAACATTGTTGGGGTAAAACCTAAAAGGAAAGACCTAGCACCAAATCCAATTTGCCATCTGATCTAACTTCTGGAGGCAGTCAAAATGAGCCTTAGAATTCTTCCCTACCTTATTCCTGTGCTGAGATACAGGCTGCTCCAACCTGCTGTAAAATGCTTGATTTCGAGAGTGAGCGAAACTAATGAAAACATTGTTGGGGTAAAACCTAAAGGGAAAGACCTAGCACCAAACCCAATTTGCCATCTGATCTAACTTCTGGAGGCAGTCAAAATGATCCTTAGAATTCTTCCCTACCTTATTCCTGTGCTGAGATACAGGCTGCTCCAACCTGCTGTAAAATGCTTGATTTCGAGAGTGAGCGAAACTAATGAAAACATTGTTGGGGTAAAACCTAAAGGGAAAGACCTAGCACCAAATCCAATTTGCCATCTGATCTAACTTCTGGAGGCAGTCAAAATGATCCTTAGAATTCTTCCCTACCTTATTCCTGTGCTGAGATACAGGCTGCTCCAACCTGCTGTAAAATGCTTGATTTCGAGAGTGAGCGAAACTAATGAAAACATTGTTGGGGTAAAACCTAAAGGGAAAGACCTAGCACCAAATCCAATTTGCCATCTGATCTAACTTCTGGAGGCAGTCAAAATGATCCTTAGAATTCTTCCCTACCTTATTCCTGTGCTGAGATACAGGCTGCTCCAACCTGCTGTAAAATGCTTGATTTCGAGAGTGAGCGAAACTAATGAAAACATTGTTGGGGTAAAACCTAAAGGGAAAGACCTAGCACCAAATCCAATTTGCCATCTGATCTAACTTCTGGAGGCAGTCAAAATGAGCCTTAGAATTCTTCCCTACCTTATTCCTGTGCTGAGATACAGGCTGCTCCAACCTGCTGTAAAATGCTTGATTTCGAGAGTGAGCGAAACTAATGAAAACATTGTTGGGGTAAAACCTAAAGGGAAAGACCTAGCACCAAATCCAATTTGCCATCTGATCTAACTTCTGGAGGCAGTCAAAATGATCCTTAGAATTCTTCCCTACCTTATTCCTGTGCTGAGATACAGGCTGCTCCAACCTGCTGTAAAATGCTTGATTTCGAGAGTGAGCGAAACTAATGAAAACATTGTTGGGGTAAAACCTAAAGGGAAAGACCTAGCACCAAATCCAATTTGCCATCTGATCTAGCTTCTGGAGGCAGTCAAAATGATCCTTAGAATTCTTCCCTACCTTATTCCTGTGCTGAGATACAGGCTGCTCCAACCTGCTGTAAAATGCTTGATTTCGAGAGTGAGCGAAACTAATGAAAACATTGTTGGGGTAAAACCTAAAGGGAAAGACCTAGCACCAAATCCAATTTGCCATCTGATCTAACTTCTGGAGGCAGTCAAAATGATCCTTAGAATTCTTCCCTACCTTATTCCTGTGCTGAGATACAGGCTGCTCCAACCTGCTGTAAAATGCTTGATTTCGAGAGTGAGCGAAAGTAATGAAAACATAGTTGTGGTAAAACCTAAAAGGAAAGACCTAGCACCAAATCCAATTTGCCATCTGATCTAACTTCTGGAGGCAGTCAAAATGAGCCTTAGAATTCTTCCCTACCTTATTCCTGTGCTGAGATACAGGCTGCTCCAACCTGCTGTAAAATGCTTGATTTCGAGAGTGAGCGAAACTAATGAAAACATTGTTGGGGTAAAACCTAAAGGGAAAGACCTAGCACCAAATCCAATTTGCCATCTGATCTAACTTCTGGAGGCAGTCAAAATGAGCCTTAGAATTCTTCCCTACCTTATTCCTGTGCTGAGATACAGGCTGCTCCAACCTGCTGTAAAATGCTTGATTTCGAGAGTGAGCGAAACTAATGAAAACATTGTTGGGGTAAAACCTAAAGGGAAAGACCTAGCACCAAATCCAATTTGCCATCTGATCTAACTTCTGGAGGCAGTCAAAATGATCCTTAGAATTCTTCCCTACCTTATTCCTGTGCTGAGATACAGGCTGCTCCAACCTGCTGTAAAATGCTTGATTTCGAGAGTGAGCGAAACTAATGAAAACATTGTTGGGGTAAAACCTAAAGGGAAAGACCTAGCACCAAATCCAATTTGCCATCTGATCTAACTTCTGGAGGCAGTCAAAATGAGCCTTAGAATTCTTCCCTACCTTATTCCTGTGCTGAGATACAGGCTGCTCCAACCTGCTGTAAAATGCTTGATTTCGAGAGTGAGCGAAACTAATGAAAACATTGTTGGGGTAAAACCTAAAGGGAAAGACCTAGCACCAAATCCAATTTGCCATCTGATCTAACTTCTGGAGGCAGTCAAAATGAGCCTTAGAATTCTTCCCTACCTTATTCCTGTGCTGAGATACAGGCTGCTCCAACCTGCTGTAAAATGCTTGATTTCGAGAGTGAGCGAAACTAATGAAAACATTGTTGGGGTAAAACCTAAAGGGAAAGACCTAGCACCAAATCCAATTTGCCATCTGATCTAACTTCTGGAGGCAGTCAAAATGAGCCTTAGAATTCTTCCCTACCTTATTCCTGTGCTGAGATACAGGCTGCTCCAACCTGCTGTAAAATGCTTGATTTCGAGAGTGAGCGAAACTAATGAAAACATTGTTGGGGTAAAACCTAAAGGGAAAGACCTAGCACCAAATCCAATTTGCCATCTGATCTAACTTCTGGAGGCAGTCAAAATGAGCCTTAGAATTCTTCCCTACCTTATTCCTGTGCTGAGATACAGGCTGCTCCAACCTGCTGTAAAATGCTTGATTTCGAGAGTGAGCGAAACTAATGAAAACATTGTTGGGGTAAAACCTAAAGGGAAAGACCTAGCACCAAATCCAATTTGCCATCTGATCTAACTTCTGGAGGCAGTCAAAATGAGCCTTAGAATTCTTCCCTACCTTATTCCTGTGCTGAGATACAGGCTGCTCCAACCTGCTGTAAAATGCTTGATTTCGAGAGTGAGCGAAACTAATGAAAACATTGTTGGGGTAAAACCTAAAGGGAAAGACCTAGCACCAAATCCAATTTGCCATCTGATCTAACTTCTGGAGGCAGTCAAAATGATCCTTAGAATTCTTCCCTACCTTATTCCTGTGCTGAGATACAGGCTGCTCCAACCTGCTGTAAAATGCTTGATTTCGAGAGTGAGCGAAACTAATGAAAACATTGTTGGGGTAAAACCTAAAGGGAAAGACCTAGCACCAAATCCAATTTGCCATCTGATCTAACTTCTGGAGGCAGTCAAAATGAGCCTTAGAATTCTTCCCTACCTTATTCCTGTGCTGAGATACAGGCTGCTCCAACCTGCTGTAAAATGCTTGATTTCGAGAGTGAGCGAAACTAATGAAAACATTGTTGGGGTAAACCTAAAGGGAAAGACCTAGCACCAAATCCAATTTGCCATCTGATCTAACTTCTGGAGGCAGTCAAAATGATCCTTAGAATTCTTCCCTACCTTATTCCTGTGCTGAGATACAGGCTGCTCCAACCTGCTGTAAAATGCTTGATTTCGAGAGTGAGCGAAACTAATGAAAACATTGTTGGGGTAAAACCTAAAGGGAAAGACCTAGCACCAAATCCAATTTGCCATCTGATCTAACTTCTGGAGGCAGTCAAAATGATCCTTAGAATTCTTCCCTACCTTATTCCTGTGCTGAGATACAGGCTGCTCCAACCTGCTGTAAAATGCTTGATTTCGAGAGTGAGCGAAACTAATGAAAACATTGTTGGGGTAAAACCTAAAGGGAAAGACCTAGCACCAAATCCAATTTGCCATCTGATCTAACTTCTGGAGGCAGTCAAAATGAGCCTTAGAATTCTTCCCTACCTTATTCCTGTGCTGAGATACAGGCTGCTCCAACCTGCTGTAAAATGCTTGATTTCGAGAGTGAGCGAAACTAATGAAAACATTGTTGGGGTAAAACCTAAAGGGAAAGACCTAGCACCAAATCCAATTTGCCATCTGATCTAACTTCTGGAGGCAGTCAAAATGAGCCTTAGAATTCTTCCCTACCTTATTCCTGTGCTGAGATACAGGCTGCTCCAACCTGCTGTAAAATGCTTGATTTCGAGAGTGAGCGAAACTAATGAAAACATTGTTGGGGTAAAACCTAAAGGGAAAGACCTAGCACCAAATCCAATTTGCCATCTGATCTAACTTCTGGAGGCAGTCAAAATGATCCTTAGAATTCTTCCCTACCTTATTCCTGTGCTGAGATACAGGCTGCTCCAACCTGCTGTAAAATGCTTGATTTCGAGAGTGAGCGAAACTAATGAAAACATTGTTGGGGTAAAACCTAAAGGGAAAGACCTAGCACCAAATCCAATTTGCCATCTGATCTAACTTCTGGAGGCAGTCAAAATGATCCTTAGAATTCTTCCCTACCTTATTCCTGTGCTGAGATACAGGCTGCTCCAACCTGCTGTAAAATGCTTGATTTCGAGAGTGAGCGAAAACTAATGAAAACATTGTTGGGGTAAAACCTAAAGGGAAAGACCTAGCACCAAATCCAATTTGCCATCTGATCTAACTTCTGGAGGCAGTCAAAATGAGCCTTAGAATTCTTCCCTACCTTATTCCTGTGCTGAGATACAGGCTGCTCCAACCTGCTGTAAAATGCTTGATTTCGAGAGTGAGCGAAACTAATGAAAACATTGTTGGGGTAAAACCTAAAGGGAAAGACCTAGCACCAAATCCAATTTGCCATCTGATCTAACTTCTGGAGGCAGTCAAAATGAGCCTTAGAATTCTTCCCTACCTTATTCCTGTGCTGAGATACAGGCTGCTCCAACCTGCTGTAAAATGCTTGATTTCGAGAGTGAGCGAAACTAATGAAAACATTGTTGGGGTAAAACCTAAAGGGAAAGACCTAGCACCAAATCCAATTTGCCATCTGATCTAACTTCTGGAGGCAGTCAAAATGAGCCTTAGAATTCTTCCCTACCTTATTCCTGTGCTGAGATACAGGCTGCTCCAACCTGCTGTAAAATGCTTGATTTCGAGAGTGAGCGAAACTAATGAAAACATTGTTGGGGTAAAACCTAAGGGAAAGACCTAGCACCAAATCCAATTTGCCATCTGATCTAACTTCTGGAGGCAGTCAAAATGAGCCTTAGAATTCTTCCCTACCTTATTCCTGTGCTGAGATACAGGCTGCTCCAACCTGCTGTAAAATGCTTGATTTCGAGAGTGAGCGAAACTAATGAAAACATTGTTGGGGTAAAACCTAAAGGGAAAGACCTAGCACCAAATCCAATTTGCCATCTGATCTAACTTCTGGAGGCAGTCAAATGAGCCTTAGAATTCTTCCCTACCTTATTCCTGTGCTGAGATACAGGCTGCTCCAACCTGCTGTAAAATGCTTGATTTCGAGAGTGAGCGAAACTAATGAAAACATTGTTGGGGTAAAACCTAAAGGGAAAGACCTAGCACCAAATCCAATTTGCCATCTGATCTAACTTCTGGAGGCAGTCAAAATGATCCTTAGAATTCTTCCCTACCTTATTCCTGTGCTGAGATACAGGCTGCTCCAACCTGCTGTAAAATGCTTGATTTCGAGAGTGAGCGAAACTAATGAAAACATTGTTGGGGTAAAACCTAAAGGGAAAGACCTAGCACCAAATCCAATTTGCCATCTGATCTAACTTCTGGAGGCAGTCAAAATGGAGCCTTAGAATTCTTCCCTACCTTATTCCTGTGCTGAGATACAGGCTGCTCCAGCCTGCTGTAAAATGCTTGATTTCGAGAGTGAGCGAAACTAATGAAAACATTGTTGGGGTAAAACCTAAAGGGAAAGACCTAGCACCAATCCAATTTGCCATCTGATCTAACTTCTGGAGGCAGTCAAAATGATCCTTAGAATTCTTCCCTACCTTATTCCTGTGCTGAGATACAGGCTGCTCCAACCTGCTGTAAAATGCTTGATTTCGAGAGTGAGCGAAACTAATGAAAACATTGTTGGGGTAAAACCTAAAGGGAAAGACCTAGCACCAAATCCAATTTGCCATCTGATCTAACTTCTGGAGGCAGTCAAAATGATCCTTAGAATTCTTCCCTACCTTATTCCTGTGCTGAGATACAGGCTGCTCCAACCTGCTGTAAAATGCTTGATTTCGAGAGTGAGCGAAACTAATGAAAACATTGTTGGGGTAAAACCTAAAGGGAAAGACCTAGCACCAAATCCAATTTGCCATCTGATCTAACTTCTGGAGGCAGTCAAAATGAGCCTTAGAATTCTTCCCTACCTTATTCCTGTGCTGAGATACAGGCTGCTCCAACCTGCTGTAAAATGCTTGATTTCGAGAGTGAGCGAAACTAATGAAAACATTGTTGGGGTAAAACCTAAAGGGAAAGACCTAGCACCAAATCCAATTTGCCATCTGATCTAACTTCTGGAGGCAGTCAAAATGAGCCTTAGAATTCTTCCCTACCTTATTCCTGTGCTGAGATACAGGCTGCTCCAGCCTGCTGTAAAATGCTTGATTTCGAGAGTGAGCGAAACTAATGAAAACATTGTTGGGGTAAAACCTAAAGGGAAAGACCTAGCACCAAATCCAATTTGCCATCTGATCTAACTTCTGGAGGCAGTCAAAATGAGCCTTAGAATTCTTCCCTACCTTATTCCTGTGCTGAGATACAGGCTGCTCCAACCTGCTGTAAAATGCTTGATTTCGAGAGTGAGCGAAACTAATGAAAACATTGTTGGGGTAAAACCTAAAGGGAAAGACCTAGCACCAAATCCAATTTGCCATCTGATCTAACTTCTGGAGGCAGTCAAAATGATCCTTAGAATTCTTCCCTACCTTATTCCTGTGCTGAGATACAGGCTGCTCCAACCTGCTGTAAAATGCTTGATTTCGAGAGTGAGCGAAACTAATGAAAACATTGTTGGGGTAAAACCTAAAGGGAAAGACCTAGCACCAAATCCAATTTGCCATCTGATCTAACTTCTGGAGGCAGTCAAAATGAGCCTTAGAATTCTTCCCTACCTTATTCCTGTGCTGAGATACAGGCTGCTCCAACCTGCTGTAAAATGCTTGATTTCGAGAGTGAGCGAAACTAATGAAAAACATTGTTGGGGTAAAACCTAAAGGGAAAGACCTAGCACCAAATCCAATTTGCCATCTGATCTAACTTCTGGAGGCAGTCAAAATGATCCTTAGAATTCTTCCCTACCTTATTCCTGTGCTGAGATACAGGCTGCTCCAACCTGCTGTAAAATGCTTGATTTCGAGAGTGAGCGAAACTAATGAAAACATTGTTGGGGTAAAACCTAAAGGGAAAGACCTAGCACCAAATCCAATTTGCCATCTGATCTAACTTCTGGAGGCAGTCAAAATGAGCCTTAGAATTCTTCCCTACCTTATTCCTGTGCTGAGATACAGGCTGCTCCAACCTGCTGTAAAATGCTTGATTTCGAGAGTGAGCGAAACTAATGAAAACATTGTTGGGGTAAAACCTAAAGGGAAAGACCTAGCACCAAATCCAATTTGCCATCTGATCTAACTTCTGGAGGCAGTCAAAATGATCCTTAGAATTCTTCCCTACCTTATTCCTGTGCTGAGATACAGGCTGCTCCAACCTGCTGTAAAATGCTTGATTTCGAGAGTGAGCGAAACTAATGAAAACATTGTTGGGGTAAAACCTAAAGGGAAAGACCTAGCACCAAATCCAATTTGCCATCTGATCTAACTTCTGGAGGCAGTCAAAATGAGCCTTAGAATTCTTCCCTACCTTATTCCTGTGCTGAGATACAGGCTGCTCCAACCTGCTGTAAAATGCTTGATTTCGAGAGTGAGCGAAACTAATGAAAACATTGTTGGGGTAAAACCTAAAGGGAAAGACCTAGCACCAAATCCAATTTGCCATCTGATCTAACTTCTGGAGGCAGTCAAAATGAGCCTTAGAATTCTTCCCTACCTTATTCCTGTGCTGAGATACAGGCTGCTCCAACCTGCTGTAAAATGCTTGATTTCGAGAGTGAGCGAAACTAATGAAAACATTGTTGGGGTAAAACCTAAAGGGAAAGACCTAGCACCAAATCCAATTTGCCATCTGATCTAACTTCTGGAGGCAGTCAAAATGAGCCTTAGAATTCTTCCCTACCTTATTCCTGTGCTGAGATACAGGCTGCTCCAACCTGCTGTAAAATGCTTGATTTCGAGAGTGAGCGAAACTAATGAAAACATTGTTGGGGTAAAACCTAAAGGGAAAGACCTAGCACCAAATCCAATTTGCCATCTGATCTAACTTCTGGAGGCAGTCAAAATGAGCCTTAGAATTCTTCCCTACCTTATTCCTGTGCTGAGATACAGGCTGCTCCAACCTGCTGTAAAATGCTTGATTTCGAGAGTGAGCGAAACTAATGAAAACATTGTTGGGGTAAAACCTAAAGGGAAAGACCTAGCACCAAATCCAATTTGCCATCTGATCTAACTTCTGGAGGCAGTCAAAATGAGCCTTAGAATTCTTCCCTACCTTATTCCTGTGCTGAGATACAGGCTGCTCCAACCTGCTGTAAAATGCTTGATTTCGAGAGTGAGCGAAACTAATGAAAACATTGTTGGGGTAAAACCTAAAGGGAAAGACCTAGCACCAAATCCAATTTGCCATCTGATCTAACTTCTGGAGGCAGTCAAAATGATCCTTAGAATTCTTCCCTACCTTATTCCTGTGCTGAGATACAGGCTGCTCCAACCTGCTGTAAAATGCTTGATTTCGAGAGTGAGCGAAACTAATGAAAACATTGTTGGGGTAAAACCTAAAGGGAAAGACCTAGCACCAAATCCAATTTGCCATCTGATCTAACTTCTGGAGGCAGTCAAAATGAGCCTTAGAATTCTTCCCTACCTTATTCCTGTGCTGAGATACAGGCTGCTCCAACCTGCTGTAAAATGCTTGATTTCGAGAGTGAGCGAAACTAATGAAAACATTGTTGGGGTAAAACCTAAAGGGAAAGACCTAGCACCAAATCCAATTTGCCATCTGATCTAACTTCTGGAGGCAGTCAAAATGATCCTTAGAATTCTTCCCTACCTTATTCCTGTGCTGAGATACAGGCTGCTCCAACCTGCTGTAAAATGCTTGATTTCGAGAGTGAGCGAAACTAATGAAAACATTGTTGGGGTAAAACCTAAAGGGAAAGACCTAGCACCAAATCCAATTTGCCATCTGATCTAACTTCTGGAGGCAGTCAAAATGAGCCTTAGAATTCTTCCCTACCTTATTCCTGTGCTGAGATACAGGCTGCTCCAACCTGCTGTAAAATGCTTGATTTCGAGAGTGAGCGAAACTAATGAAAACATTGTTGGGGTAAAACCTAAAGGGAAAGACCTAGCACCAAATCCAATTTGCCATCTGATCTAACTTCTGGAGGCAGTCAAAATGAGCCTTAGAATTCTTCCCTACCTTATTCCTGTGCTGAGATACAGGCTGCTCCAACCTGCTGTAAAATGCTTGATTTCGAGAGTGAGCGAAACTAATGAAAACATTGTTGGGGTAAAACCTAAAGGGAAAGACCTAGCACCAAATCCAATTTGCCATCTGATCTAACTTCTGAGGCAGTCAAAATGAGCCTTAGAATTCTTCCCTACCTTATTCCTGTGCTGAGATACAGGCTGCTCCAACCTGCTGTAAAATGCTTGATTTCGAGAGTGAGCGAAACTAATGAAAACATTGTTGGGGTAAAACCTAAAGAAAACCTAAAGGGAAAGACCTAGCACCAAATCCAATTTGCCATCTGATCTAACTTCTGGAGGCAGTCAAAATGAGCCTTAGAATTCTTCCCTACCTTATTCCTGTGCTGAGATACAGGCTGCTCCAACCTGCTGTAAAATGCTTGATTTCGAGAGTGAGCGAAACTAATGAAAACATTGTTGGGGTAAAACCTAAAGGGAAAGACCTAGCACCAAATCCAATTTGCCATCTGATCTAACTTCTGGAGGCAGTCAAAATGAGCCTTAGAATTCTTCCCTACCTTATTCCTGTGCTGAGATACAGGCTGCTCCAACCTGCTGTAAAATGCTTGATTTCGAGAGTGAGCGAAACTAATGAAAACATTGTTGGGGTAAAACCTAAAGGGAAAGACCTAGCACCAAATCCAATTTGCCATCTGATCTAACTTCTGGAGGCAGTCAAAATGAGCCTTAGAATTCTTCCCTACCTTATTCCTGTGCTGAGATACAGGCTGCTCCAACCTGCTGTAAAATGCTTGATTTCGAGAGTGAGCGAAACTAATGAAAACATTGTTGGGGTAAAACCTAAAGGGAAAGACCTAGCACCAAATCCAATTTGCCATCTGATCTAACTTCTGGAGGCAGTCAAAATGAGCCTTAGAATTCTTCCCTACCTTATTCCTGTGCTGAGATACAGGCTGCTCCAACCTGCTGTAAAATGCTTGATTTCGAGAGTGAGCGAAACTAATGAAAACATTGTTGGGGTAAAACCTAAAGGGAAAGACCTAGCACCAAATCCAATTTGCCATCTGATCTAACTTCTGGAGGCAGTCAAAATGAGCCTTAGAATTCTTCCCTACCTTATTCCTGTGCTGAGATACAGGCTGCTCCAACCTGCTGTAAAATGCTTGATTTCGAGAGTGAGCGAAACTAATGAAAACATTGTTGGGGTAAAACCTAAAGGGAAAGACCTAGCACCAAATCCAATTTGCCATCTGATCTAACTTCTGGAGGCAGTCAAAATGAGCCTTAGAATTCTTCCCTACCTTATTCCTGTGCTGAGATACAGGCTGCTCCAACCTGCTGTAAAATGCTTGATTTCGAGAGTGAGCGAAACTAATGAAAACATTGTTGGGGTAAAACCTAAAGGGAAAGACCTAGCACCAAATCCAATTTGCCATCTGATCTAACTTCTGGAGGCAGTCAAAATGAGCCTTAGAATTCTTCCCTACCTTATTCCTGTGCTGAGATACAGGCTGCTCCAACCTGCTGTAAAATGCTTGATTTCGAGAGTGAGCGAAACTAATGAAAACATTGTTGGGGTAAAACCTAAAGGGAAAGACCTAGCACCAAATCCAATTTGCCATCTGATCTAACTTCTGGAGGCAGTCAAAATGAGCCTTAGAATTCTTCCCTACCTTATTCCTGTGCTGAGATACAGGCTGCTCCAACCTGCTGTAAAATGCTTGATTTCGAGAGTGAGCGAAACTAATGAAAACATTGTTGGGGTAAAACCTAAAGGGAAAGACCTAGCACCAAATCCAATTTGCCATCTGATCTAACTTCTGGAGGCAGTCAAAATGAGCCTTAGAATTCTTCCCTACCTTATTCCTGTGCTGAGATACAGGCTGCTCCAACCTGCTGTAAAATGCTTGATTTCGAGAGTGAGCGAAACTAATGAAAACATTGTTGGGGTAAAACCTAAAGGGAAAGACCTAGCACCAAATCCAATTTGCCATCTGATCTAACTTCTGGAGGCAGTCAAAATGAGCCTTAGAATTCTTCCCTACCTTATTCCTGTGCTGAGATACAGGCTGCTCCAACCTGCTGTAAAATGCTTGATTTCGAGAGTGAGCGAAACTAATGAAAACATTGTTGGGGTAAAACCTAAAGGGAAAGACCTAGCACCAAATCCAATTTGCCATCTGATCTAACTTCTGGAGGCAGTCAAAATGAGCCTTAGAATTCTTCCCTACCTTATTCCTGTGCTGAGATACAGGCTGCTCCAACCTGCTGTAAAATGCTTGATTTCGAGAGTGAGCGAAACTAATGAAAACATTGTTGGGGTAAAACCTAAAGGGAAAGACCTAGCACCAAATCCAATTTGCCATCTGATCTAACTTCTGGAGGCAGTCAAAATGAGCCTTAGAATTCTTCCCTACCTTATTCCTGTGCTGAGATACAGGCTGCTCCAACCTGCTGTAAAATGCTTGATTTCGAGAGTGAGCGAAACTAATGAAAACATTGTTGGGGTAAAACCTAAAGGGAAAGACCTAGCACCAAATCCAATTTGCCATCTGATCTAACTTCTGGAGGCAGTCAAAATGAGCCTTAGAATTCTTCCCTACCTTATTCCTGTGCTGAGATACAGGCTGCTCCAACCTGCTGTAAAATGCTTGATTTCGAGAGTGAGCGAAACTAATGAAAACATTGTTGGGGTAAAACCTAAAGGGAAAGACCTAGCACCAAATCCAATTTGCCATCTGATCTAACTTCTGGAGGCAGTCAAAATGAGCCTTAGAATTCTTCCCTACCTTATTCCTGTGCTGAGATACAGGCTGCTCCAACCTGCTGTAAAATGCTTGATTTCGAGAGTGAGCGAAACTAATGAAAACATTGTTGGGGTAAAACCTAAAGGGAAAGACCTAGCACCAAATCCAATTTGCCATCTGATCTAACTTCTGGAGGCAGTCAAAATGAGCCTTAGAATTCTTCCCTACCTTATTCCTGTGCTGAGATACAGGCTGCTCCAACCTGCTGTAAAATGCTTGATTTCGAGAGTGAGCGAAACTAATGAAAACATTGTTGGGGTAAAACCTAAAGGGAAAGACCTAGCACCAAATCCAATTTGCCATCTGATCTAACTTCTGGAGGCAGTCAAAATGAGCCTTAGAATTCTTCCCTACCTTATTCCTGTGCTGAGATACAGGCTGCTCCAACCTGCTGTAAAATGCTTGATTTCGAGAGTGAGCGAAACTAATGAAAACATTGTTGGGGTAAAACCTAAAGGGAAAGACCTAGCACCAAATCCAATTTGCCATCTGATCTAACTTCTGGAGGCAGTCAAAATGAGCCTTAGAATTCTTCCCTACCTTATTCCTGTGCTGAGATACAGGCTGCTCCAACCTGCTGTAAAATGCTTGATTTCGAGAGTGAGCGAAACTAATGAAAACATTGTTGGGGTAAAACCTAAAGGGAAAGACCTAGCACCAAATCCAATTTGCCATCTGATCTAACTTCTGGAGGCAGTCAAAATGAGCCTTAGAATTCTTCCCTACCTTATTCCTGTGCTGAGATACAGGCTGCTCCAACCTGCTGTAAAATGCTTGATTTCGAGAGTGAGCGAAACTAATGAAAACATTGTTGGGGTAAAACCTAAAGGGAAAGACCTAGCACCAAATCCAATTTGCCATCTGATCTAACTTCTGGAGGCAGTCAAAATGAGCCTTAGAATTCTTCCCTACCTTATTCCTGTGCTGAGATACAGGCTGCTCCAACCTGCTGTAAAATGCTTGATTTCGAGAGTGAGCGAAACTAATGAAAACATTGTTGGGGTAAAACCTAAAGGGAAAGACCTAGCACCAAATCCAATTTGCCATCTGATCTAACTTCTGGAGGCAGTCAAAATGAGCCTTAGAATTCTTCCCTACCTTATTCCTGTGCTGAGATACAGGCTGCTCCAACCTGCTGTAAAATGCTTGATTTCGAGAGTGAGCGAAACTAATGAAAACATTGTTGGGGTAAAACCTAAAGGGAAAGACCTAGCACCAAATCCAATTTGCCATCTGATCTAACTTCTGGAGGCAGTCAAAATGAGCCTTAGAATTCTTCCCTACCTTATTCCTGTGCTGAGATACAGGCTGCTCCAACCTGCTGTAAAATGCTTGATTTCGAGAGTGAGCGAAACTAATGAAAACATTGTTGGGGTAAAACCTAAAGGGAAAGACCTAGCACCAAATCCAATTTGCCATCTGATCTAACTTCTGGAGGCAGTCAAAATGAGCCTTAGAATTCTTCCCTACCTTATTCCTGTGCTGAGATACAGGCTGCTCCAACCTGCTGTAAAATGCTTGATTTCGAGAGTGAGCGAAACTAATGAAAACATTGTTGGGGTAAAACCTAAAGGGAAAGACCTAGCACCAAATCCAATTTGCCATCTGATCTAACTTCTGGAGGCAGTCAAAATGAGCCTTAGAATTCTTCCCTACCTTATTCCTGTGCTGAGATACAGGCTGCTCCAACCTGCTGTAAAATGCTTGATTTCGAGAGTGAGCGAAACTAATGAAAACATTGTTGGGGTAAAACCTAAAGGGAAAGACCTAGCACCAAATCCAATTTGCCATCTGATCTAACTTCTGGAGGCAGTCAAAATGAGCCTTAGAATTCTTCCCTACCTTATTCCTGTGCTGAGATACAGGCTGCTCCAACCTGCTGTAAAATGCTTGATTTCGAGAGTGAGCGAAACTAATGAAAACATTGTTGGGGTAAAACCTAAAGGGAAAGACCTAGCACCAAATCCAATTTGCCATCTGATCTAACTTCTGGAGGCAGTCAAAATGAGCCTTAGAATTCTTCCCTACCTTATTCCTGTGCTGAGATACAGGCTGCTCCAACCTGCTGTAAAATGCTTGATTTCGAGAGTGAGCGAAACTAATGAAAACATTGTTGGGGTAAAACCTAAAGGGAAAGACCTAGCACCAAATCCAATTTGCCATCTGATCTAACTTCTGGAGGCAGTCAAAATGAGCCTTAGAATTCTTCCCTACCTTATTCCTGTGCTGAGATACAGGCTGCTCCAACCTGCTGTAAAATGCTTGATTTCGAGAGTGAGCGAAACTAATGAAAACATTGTTGGGGTAAAACCTAAAGGGAAAGACCTAGCACCAAATCCAATTTGCCATCTGATCTAACTTCTGGAGGCAGTCAAAATGAGCCTTAGAATTCTTCCCTACCTTATTCCTGTGCTGAGATACAGGCTGCTCCAACCTGCTGTAAAATGCTTGATTTCGAGAGTGAGCGAAACTAATGAAAACATTGTTGGGGTAAAACCTAAAGGGAAAGACCTAGCACCAAATCCAATTTGCCATCTGATCTAACTTCTGGAGGCAGTCAAAATGAGCCTTAGAATTCTTCCCTACCTTATTCCTGTGCTGAGATACAGGCTGCTCCAACCTGCTGTAAAATGCTTGATTTCGAGAGTGAGCGAAACTAATGAAAACATTGTTGGGGTAAAACCTAAAGGGAAAGACCTAGCACCAAATCCAATTTGCCATCTGATCTAACTTCTGGAGGCAGTCAAAATGAGCCTTAGAATTCTTCCCTACCTTATTCCTGTGCTGAGATACAGGCTGCTCCAACCTGCTGTAAAATGCTTGATTTCGAGAGTGAGCGAAACTAATGAAAACATTGTTGGGGTAAAACCTAAAGGGAAAGACCTAGCACCAAATCCAATTTGCCATCTGATCTAACTTCTGGAGGCAGTCAAAATGAGCCTTAGAATTCTTCCCTACCTTATTCCTGTGCTGAGATACAGGCTGCTCCAACCTGCTGTAAAATGCTTGATTTCGAGAGTGAGCGAAACTAATGAAAACATTGTTGGGGTAAAACCTAAAGGGAAAGACCTAGCACCAAATCCAATTTGCCATCTGATCTAACTTCTGGAGGCAGTCAAAATGAGCCTTAGAATTCTTCCCTACCTTATTCCTGTGCTGAGATACAGGCTGCTCCAACCTGCTGTAAAATGCTTGATTTCGAGAGTGAGCGAAACTAATGAAAACATTGTTGGGGTAAAACCTAAAGGGAAAGACCTAGCACCAAATCCAATTTGCCATCTGATCTAACTTCTGGAGGCAGTCAAAATGAGCCTTAGAATTCTTCCCTACCTTATTCCTGTGCTGAGATACAGGCTGCTCCAACCTGCTGTAAAATGCTTGATTTCGAGAGTGAGCGAAACTAATGAAAACATTGTTGGGGTAAAACCTAAAGGGAAAGACCTAGCACCAAATCCAATTTGCCATCTGATCTAACTTCTGGAGGCAGTCAAAATGAGCCTTAGAATTCTTCCCTACCTTATTCCTGTGCTGAGATACAGGCTGCTCCAACCTGCTGTAAAATGCTTGATTTCGAGAGTGAGCGAAACTAATGAAAACATTGTTGGGGTAAAACCTAAAGGGAAAGACCTAGCACCAAATCCAATTTGCCATCTGATCTAACTTCTGGAGGCAGTCAAAATGAGCCTTAGAATTCTTCCCTACCTTATTCCTGTGCTGAGATACAGGCTGCTCCAACCTGCTGTAAAATGCTTGATTTCGAGAGTGAGCGAAACTAATGAAAACATTGTTGGGGTAAAACCTAAAGGGAAAGACCTAGCACCAAATCCAATTTGCCATCTGATCTAACTTCTGGAGGCAGTCAAAATGAGCCTTAGAATTCTTCCCTACCTTATTCCTGTGCTGAGATACAGGCTGCTCCAACCTGCTGTAAAATGCTTGATTTCGAGAGTGAGCGAAACTAATGAAAACATTGTTGGGGTAAAACCTAAAGGGAAAGACCTAGCACCAAATCCAATTTGCCATCTGATCTAACTTCTGGAGGCAGTCAAAATGAGCCTTAGAATTCTTCCCTACCTTATTCCTGTGCTGAGATACAGGCTGCTCCAACCTGCTGTAAAATGCTTGATTTCGAGAGTGAGCGAAACTAATGAAAACATTGTTGGGGTAAAACCTAAAGGGAAAGACCTAGCACCAAATCCAATTTGCCATCTGATCTAACTTCTGGAGGCAGTCAAAATGAGCCTTAGAATTCTTCCCTACCTTATTCCTGTGCTGAGATACAGGCTGCTCCAACCTGCTGTAAAATGCTTGATTTCGAGAGTGAGCGAAACTAATGAAAACATTGTTGGGGTAAAACCTAAAGGGAAAGACCTAGCACCAAATCCAATTTGCCATCTGATCTAACTTCTGGAGGCAGTCAAAATGAGCCTTAGAATTCTTCCCTACCTTATTCCTGTGCTGAGATACAGGCTGCTCCAACCTGCTGTAAAATGCTTGATTTCGAGAGTGAGCGAAACTAATGAAAACATTGTTGGGGTAAAACCTAAAGGGAAAGACCTAGCACCAAATCCAATTTGCCATCTGATCTAACTTCTGGAGGCAGTCAAAATGAGCCTTAGAATTCTTCCCTACCTTATTCCTGTGCTGAGATACAGGCTGCTCCAACCTGCTGTAAAATGCTTGATTTCGAGAGTGAGCGAAACTAATGAAAACATTGTTGGGGTAAAACCTAAAGGGAAAGACCTAGCACCAAATCCAATTTGCCATCTGATCTAACTTCTGGAGGCAGTCAAAATGAGCCTTAGAATTCTTCCCTACCTTATTCCTGTGCTGAGATACAGGCTGCTCCAACCTGCTGTAAAATGCTTGATTTCGAGAGTGAGCGAAACTAATGAAAACATTGTTGGGGTAAAACCTAAAGGGAAAGACCTAGCACCAAATCCAATTTGCCATCTGATCTAACTTCTGGAGGCAGTCAAAATGAGCCTTAGAATTCTTCCCTACCTTATTCCTGTGCTGAGATACAGGCTGCTCCAACCTGCTGTAAAATGCTTGATTTCGAGAGTGAGCGAAACTAATGAAAACATTGTTGGGGTAAAACCTAAAGGGAAACGACCTAGCACCAAATCCAATTTGCCATCTGATCTAACTTCTGGAGGCAGTCAAAATGAGCCTTAGAATTCTTCCCTACCTTATTCCTGTGCTGAGATACAGGCTGCTCCAACCTGCTGTAAAATGCTTGATTTCGAGAGTGAGCGAAACTAATGAAAACATTGTTGGGGTAAAACCTAAAGGGAAAGACCTAGCACCAAATCCAATTTGCCATCTGATCTAACTTCTGGAGGCAGTCAAAATGAGCCTTAGAATTCTTCCCTACCTTATTCCTGTGCTGAGATACAGGCTGCTCCAACCTGCTGTAAAATGCTTGATTTCGAGAGTGAGCGAAACTAATGAAAACATTGTTGGGGTAAAACCTAAAGGGAAAGACCTAGCACCAAATCCAATTTGCCATCTGATCTAACTTCTGGAGGCAGTCAAAATGAGCCTTAGAATTCTTCCCTACCTTATTCCTGTGCTGAGATACAGGCTGCTCCAACCTGCTGTAAAATGCTTGATTTCGAGAGTGAGCGAAACTAATGAAAACATTGTTGGGGTAAAACCTAAAGGGAAAGACCTAGCACCAAATCCAATTTGCCATCTGATCTAACTTCTGGAGGCAGTCAAAATGAGCCTTAGAATTCTTCCCTACCTTATTCCTGTGCTGAGATACAGGCTGCTCCAACCTGCTGTAAAATGCTTGATTTCGAGAGTGAGCGAAACTAATGAAAACATTGTTGGGGTAAAACCTAAAGGGAAAGACCTAGCACCAAATCCAATTTGCCATCTGATCTAACTTCTGGAGGCAGTCAAAATGAGCCTTAGAATTCTTCCCTACCTTATTCCTGTGCTGAGATACAGGCTGCTCCAACCTGCTGTAAAATGCTTGATTTCGAGAGTGAGCGAAACTAATGAAAACATTGTTGGGGTAAAACCTAAAGGGAAAGACCTAGCACCAAATCCAATTTGCCATCTGATCTAACTTCTGGAGGCAGTCAAAATGAGCCTTAGAATTCTTCCCTACCTTATTCCTGTGCTGAGATACAGGCTGCTCCAACCTGCTGTAAAATGCTTGATTTCGAGAGTGAGCGAAACTAATGAAAACATTGTTGGGGTAAAACCTAAAGGGAAAGACCTAGCACCAAATCCAATTTGCCATCTGATCTAACTTCTGGAGGCAGTCAAAATGAGCCTTAGAATTCTTCCCTACCTTATTCCTGTGCTGAGATACAGGCTGCTCCAACCTGCTGTAAAATGCTTGATTTCGAGAGTGAGCGAAACTAATGAAAACATTGTTGGGGTAAAACCTAAAGGGAAAGACCTAGCACCAAATCCAATTTGCCATCTGATCTAACTTCTGGAGGCAGTCAAAATGAGCCTTAGAATTCTTCCCTACCTTATTCCTGTGCTGAGATACAGGCTGCTCCAACCTGCTGTAAAATGCTTGATTTCGAGAGTGAGCGAAACTAATGAAAACATTGTTGGGGTAAAACCTAAAGGGAAAGACCTAGCACCAAATCCAATTTGCCATCTGATCTAACTTCTGGAGGCAGTCAAAATGAGCCTTAGAATTCTTCCCTACCTTATTCCTGTGCTGAGATACAGGCTGCTCCAACCTGCTGTAAAATGCTTGATTTCGAGAGTGAGCGAAACTAATGAAAACATTGTTGGGGTAAAACCTAAAGGGAAAGACCTAGCACCAAATCCAATTTGCCATCTGATCTAACTTCTGGAGGCAGTCAAAATGAGCCTTAGAATTCTTCCCTACCTTATTCCTGTGCTGAGATACAGGCTGCTCCAACCTGCTGTAAAATGCTTGATTTCGAGAGTGAGCGAAACTAATGAAAACATTGTTGGGGTAAAACCTAAAGGGAAAGACCTAGCACCAAATCCAATTTGCCATCTGATCTAACTTCTGGAGGCAGTCAAAATGAGCCTTAGAATTCTTCCCTACCTTATTCCTGTGCTGAGATACAGGCTGCTCCAACCTGCTGTAAAATGCTTGATTTCGAGAGTGAGCGAAACTAATGAAAACATTGTTGGGGTAAAACCTAAAGGGAAAGACCTAGCACCAAATCCAATTTGCCATCTGATCTAACTTCTGGAGGCAGTCAAAATGAGCCTTAGAATTCTTCCCTACCTTATTCCTGTGCTGAGATACAGGCTGCTCCAACCTGCTGTAAAATGCTTGATTTCGAGAGTGAGCGAAACTAATGAAAACATTGTTGGGGTAAAACCTAAAGGGAAAGACCTAGCACCAAATCCAATTTGCCATCTGATCTAACTTCTGGAGGCAGTCAAAATGAGCCTTAGAATTCTTCCCTACCTTATTCCTGTGCTGAGATACAGGCTGCTCCAACCTGCTGTAAAATGCTTGATTTCGAGAGTGAGCGAAACTAATGAAAACATTGTTGGGGTAAAACCTAAAGGGAAAGACCTAGCACCAAATCCAATTTGCCATCTGATCTAACTTCTGGAGGCAGTCAAAATGAGCCTTAGAATTCTTCCCTACCTTATTCCTGTGCTGAGATACAGGCTGCTCCAACCTGCTGTAAAATGCTTGATTTCGAGAGTGAGCGAAACTAATGAAAACATTGTTGGGGTAAAACCTAAAGGGAAAGACCTAGCACCAAATCCAATTTGCCATCTGATCTAACTTCTGGAGGCAGTCAAAATGAGCCTTAGAATTCTTCCCTACCTTATTCCTGTGCTGAGATACAGGCTGCTCCAACCTGCTGTAAAATGCTTGATTTCGAGAGTGAGCGAAACTAATGAAAACATTGTTGGGGTAAAACCTAAAGGGAAAGACCTAGCACCAAATCCAATTTGCCATCTGATCTAACTTCTGGAGGCAGTCAAAATGAGCCTTAGAATTCTTCCCTACCTTATTCCTGTGCTGAGATACAGGCTGCTCCAACCTGCTGTAAAATGCTTGATTTCGAGAGTGAGCGAAACTAATGAAAACATTGTTGGGGTAAAACCTAAAGGGAAAGACCTAGCACCAAATCCAATTTGCCATCTGATCTAACTTCTGGAGGCAGTCAAAATGAGCCTTAGAATTCTTCCCTACCTTATTCCTGTGCTGAGATACAGGCTGCTCCAACCTGCTGTAAAATGCTTGATTTCGAGAGTGAGCGAAACTAATGAAAACATTGTTGGGGTAAAACCTAAAGGGAAAGACCTAGCACCAAATCCAATTTGCCATCTGATCTAACTTCTGGAGGCAGTCAAAATGAGCCTTAGAATTCTTCCCTACCTTATTCCTGTGCTGAGATACAGGCTGCTCCAACCTGCTGTAAAATGCTTGATTTCGAGAGTGAGCGAAACTAATGAAAACATTGTTGGGGTAAAACCTAAAGGGAAAGACCTAGCACCAAATCCAATTTGCCATCTGATCTAACTTCTGGAGGCAGTCAAAATGAGCCTTAGAATTCTTCCCTACCTTATTCCTGTGCTGAGATACAGGCTGCTCCAACCTGCTGTAAAATGCTTGATTTCGAGAGTGAGCGAAACTAATGAAAACATTGTTGGGGTAAAACCTAAAGGGAAAGACCTAGCACCAAATCCAATTTGCCATCTGATCTAACTTCTGGAGGCAGTCAAAATGAGCCTTAGAATTCTTCCCTACCTTATTCCTGTGCTGAGATACAGGCTGCTCCAACCTGCTGTAAAATGCTTGATTTCGAGAGTGAGCGAAACTAATGAAAACATTGTTGGGGTAAAACCTAAAGGGAAAGACCTAGCACCAAATCCAATTTGCCATCTGATCTAACTTCTGGAGGCAGTCAAAAT
>NW_027144438.1:0-37406 GCF_026170545.1 Melanerpes formicivorus | reverse complement strand
CACAGGAATAAGGTAGGGAAAAATTCTAAGGCTCATTTTGACTGCCTCCAGAAGTTAGATCAGATGGCAAATTGGATTTGGTGCTAGGTCTTTCCCTTTAGGTTTTACCCCAACAATGTTTTCATTAGTTTCGCTCACTCTCGAAATCAAGCATTTTACAGCAGGTTGGAGCAGCCTGTATCTCAGCACAGGAATAAGGTAGGGAAGAATTCTAAGGCTCATTTTGACTGCCTCCAGAAGTTAGATCAGATGGCAAATTGGATTTGGTGCTAGGTCTTTCCCTTTAGGTTTTACCCCAACAATGTTTTCATTAGTTTCGCTCACTCTCGAAATCAAGCATTTTACAGCAGGTTGGAGCAGCCTGTATCTCAGCACAGGAATAAGGTAGGGAAGAATTCTAAGGCTCATTTTGACTGCCTCCAGAAGTTAGATCAGATGGCAAATTGGATTTGGTGCTAGGTCTTTCCCTTTAGGTTTTACCCCAACAATGTTTTCATTAGTTTCGCTCACTCTCGAAATCAAGCATTTTACAGCAGGTTGGAGCAGCCTGTATCTCAGCACAGGAATAAGGTAGGGAAGAATTCTAAGGATCATTTTGACTGCCTCCAGAAGTTAGATCAGATGGCAAATTGGATTTGGTGCTAGGTCTTTCCCTTTAGGTTTTACCCCAACAATGTTTTCATTAGTTTCGCTCACTCTCGAAATCAAGCATTTTACAGCAGGTTGGAGCAGCCTGTATCTCAGCACAGGAATAAGGTAGGGAAGAATTCTAAGGCTCATTTTGACTGCCTCCAGAAGTTAGATCAGATGGCAAATTGGATTTGGTGCTAGGTCTTTCCCTTTAGGTTTTACCCCAACAATGTTTTCATTAGTTTCGCTCACTCTCGAAATCAAGCATTTTACAGCAGGTTGGAGCAGCCTGTATCTCAGCACAGGAATAAGGTAGGGAAGAATTCTAAGGCTCATTTTGACTGCCTCCAGAAGTTAGATCAGATGGCAAATTGGATTTGGTGCTAGGTCTTTCCCTTTAGGTTTTACCCCAACAATGTTTTCATTAGTTTCGCTCACTCTCGAAATCAAGCATTTTACAGCAGGTTGGAGCAGCCTGTATCTCAGCACAGGAATAAGGTAGGGAAGAATTCTAAGGCTCATTTTGACTGCCTCCAGAAGTTAGATCAGATGGCAAATTGGATTTGGTGCTAGGTCTTTCCCTTTAGGTTTTACCCCAACAATGTTTTCATTAGTTTCGCTCACTCTCGAAATCAAGCATTTTACAGCAGGTTGGAGCAGCCTGTATCTCAGCACAGGAATAAGGTAGGGAAGAATTCAAATGCTCATTTTGACTGCCTCCAGAAGTTAGATCAGATGGCAAATTGGATTTGGTGCTAGGTCTTTCCCTTTAGGTTTTACCCCAACAATGTTTTCATTAGTTTCGCTCACTCTCGAAATCAAGCATTTTACAGCAGGTTGGAGCAGCCTGTATCTCAGCACAGGAATAAGGTAGGGAAGAATTCTAAGGCTCATTTTGACTGCCTCCAGAAGTTAGATCAGATGGCAAATTGGATTTGGTGCTAGGTCTTTCCCTTTAGGTTTTACCCCAACAATGTTTTCATTAGTTTCGCTCACTCTCGAAATCAAGCATTTTACAGCAGGTTGGAGCAGCCTGTATCTCAGCACAGGAATAAGGTAGGGAAGAATTCTAAGGCTCATTTTGACTGCCTCCAGAAGTTAGATCAGATGGCAAATTGGATTTGGTGCTAGGTCTTTCCCTTTAGGTTTTAACCCCAACAATGTTTTCATTAGTTTCGCTCACTCTCGAAATCAAGCATTTTACAGCAGGTTGGAGCAGCCTGTATCTCAGCACAGGAATAAGGTAGGGAAGAATTCTAAGGCTCATTTTGACTGCCTCCAGAAGTTAGATCAGATGGCAAATTGGATTTGGTGCTAGGTCTTTCCCTTTAGGTTGTACCCCAACAATGTTTTTCATTAGTTTCGCTCACTCTCGAAATCAAGCATTTTACAGCAGGTTGGAGCAGCCTGTATCTCAGCACAGGAATAAGGTAGGGAAGAATTCTAAGGCTCATTTTGACTGCCTCCAGAAGTTAGATCAGATGGCAAATTGGATTTGGTGCTAGGTCTTTCCCTTTAGGTTTTACCCCAACAATGTTTTCATTAGTTTCGCTCACTCTCGAAATCAAGCATTTTACAGCAGGTTGGAGCAGCCTGTATCTCAGCACAGGAATAAGGTAGGGAAGAATTCTAAGGCTCATTTTGACTGCCTCCAGAAGTTAGATCAGATGGCAAATTGGATTTGGTGCTAGGTCTTTCCCTTTAGGTTTTACCCCAACAATGTTTTCATTAGTTTCGCTCACTCTCGAAATCAAGCATTTTACAGCAGGTTGGAGCAGCCTCTATCTCAGCACAGGAATAAGGTAGGGAAGAATTCTAAGGATCATTTTGACTGCCTCCAGAAGTTAGATCAGATGGCAAATTGGATTTGGTGCTAGGTCTTTCCCTTTAGGTTTTACCCCAACAATGTTTTCATTAGTTTCGCTCACTCTCGAAATCAAGCATTTTACAGCAGGTTGGAGCAGCCTGTATCTCAGCACAGGAATAAGGTAGGGAAGAATTCTAAGGATCATTTTGACTGCCTCCAGAAGTTAGATCAGATGGCAAATTGGATTTGGTGCTAGGTCTTTCCCTTTAGGTTTTACCCCAACAATGTTTTCATTAGTTTCGCTCACTCTCGAAATCAAGCATTTTACAGCAGGTTGGAGCAGCCTGTATCTCAGCACAGGAATAAGGTAGGGAAGAATTCTAAGGCTCATTTTGACTGCCTCCAGAAGTTAGATCAGATGGCAAATTGGATTTGGTGCTAGGTCTTTCCCTTTAGGTTTTACCCCAACAATGTTTTCATTAGTTTCGCTCACTCTCGAAATCAAGCATTTTACAGCAGGTTGGAGCAGCCTGTATCTCAGCACAGGAATAAGGTAGGGAAGAATTCTAAGGCTCATTTTGACTGCCTCCAGAAGTTAGATCAGATGGCAAATTGGATTTGGTGCTAGGTCTTTCCCTTTAGGGTTTTACCCCAACAATGTTTTCATTAGTTTCGCTCACTCTCGAAATCAAGCATTTTACAGCAGGTTGGAGCAGCCTGTATCTCAGCACAGGAATAAGGTAGGGAAGAATTCTAAGGATCATTTTGACTGCCTCCAGAAGTTAGATCAGATGGCAAATTGGATTTGGTGCTAGGTCTTTCCCTTTAGGTTTTACCCCAACAATGTTTTCATTAGTTTCGCTCACTCTCGAAATCAAGCATTTTACAGCAGGTTGGAGCAGCCTGTATCTCAGCACAGGAATAAGGTAGGGAAGAATTCTAAGGATCATTTTGGACTGCCTCCAGAAGTTAGATCAGATGGCAAATTGGATTTGGTGCTAGGTCTTTCCCTTTAGGTTTTACCCCAACAATGTTTTCATTAGTTTCGCTCACTCTCGAAATCAAGCATTTTACAGCAGGTTGGAGCAGCCTGTATCTCAGCACAGGAATAAGGTAGGGAAGAATTCTAAGGCTCATTTTGACTGCCTCCAGAAGTTAGATCAGATGGCAAATTGGATTTGGTGCTAGGTCTTTCCCTTTAGGTTTTACCCCAACAATGTTTTCATTAGTTTCGCTCACTCTCGAAATCAAGCATTTTACAGCAGGTTGGAGCAGCCTGTATCTCAGCACAGGAATAAGGTAGGGAAGAATTCTAAGGATCATTTTGACTGCCTCCAGAAGTTAGATCAGATGGCAAATTGGATTTGGTGCTAGGTCTTTCCCTTTAGGTTTTACCCCAACAATGTTTTCATTAGTTTCGCTCACTCTCGAAATCAAGCATTTTACAGCAGGTTGGAGCAGCCTGTATCTCAGCACAGGAATAAGGTAGGGAAGAATTCTAAGGCTCATTTTGACTGCCTCCAGAAGTTAGATCAGATGGCAAATTGGATTTGCTGCTAGGTCTTTCCCTTTAGGTTTTTACCCCAACAATGTTTTCATTAGTTTCGCTCACTCTCGAAATCAAGCATTTTAGAGCAGGTTGGAGCAGCCTGTATCCCAGCACAGGAATAAGGTAGGGAAGAATTCAAATGCTCATTTTGACTGCCTCCAGAAGTTAGATCAGATGGCAAATTGGATTTGGTGCTAGGTCTTTCCCTTTAGGTTTTACCCCAACAATGTTTTCATTAGTTTCGCTCACTCTCGAAATCAAGCATTTTACAGCAGGTTGGAGCAGCCTGTATCTCAGCACAGGAATAAGGTAGGGAAGAATTCAAATGCTCATTTTGACTGCCTCCAGAAGTTAGATCAGATGGCAAATTGGATTTGGTGCTAGGTCTTTCCCTTTAGGTTTTACCCCAACAATGTTTTCATTAGTTTCGCTCACTCTCGAAATCAAGCATTTTACAGCAGGTTGGAGCAGCCTGTATCTCAGCACAGGAATAAGGGAGGGAAGAATTCAAATGCTCATTTTGACTGCCTCCAGAAGTTAGATCAGATGGCAAATTGGATTTGGTGCTAGGTCTTTCCCTTTAGGTTTTACCCCAACAATGTTTTCATTAGTTTCGCTCACTCTCGAAATCAAGCATTTTAGAGCAGGTTGGAGCAGCCTGTATCTCAGCACAGGAATAAGGTAGGGAAGAATTCTAAGGCTCATTTTGACTGCCTCCAGAAGTTAGATCAGATGGCAAATTGGATTTGGTGCTAGGTCTTTCCCTTTAGGTTTTACCCCAACAATGTTTTCATTAGTTTCGCTCACTCTCGAAATCAAGCATTTTACAGCAGGTTGGAGCAGCCTGTATCTCAGCACAGGAATAAGGTAGGGAAGAATTCTAAGGCTCATTTTGACTGCCTCCAGAAGTTAGATCAGATGGCAAATTGGATTTGGTGCTAGGTCTTTCCCTTTAGGTTTTTACCCCAACAATGTTTTCATCAGTTTCGCTCACTCTCGAAATCAAGCATTTTACAGCAGGTTGGAGCAGCCTGTATCTCAGCACAGGAATAAGGTAGGGAAGAATTCTAAGGCTCATTTTGACTGCCTCCAGAAGTTAGATCAGATGGCAAATTGGATTTGGTGCTAGGTCTTTCCCTTTAGGTTTTACCCCAACAATGTTTTCATTAGTTTCGCTCACTCTCGAAATCAAAGCATTTTACAGCAGGTTGGAGCAGCCTGTATCTCAGCACAGGAATAAGGTAGGGAAGAATTCTAAGGCTCATTTTGACTGCCTCCAGAAGTTAGATCAGATGGCAAATTGGATTTGGTGCTAGGTCTTTCCCTTTAGGTTTTACCCCAACAATGTTTTCATTAGTTTCGCTCACTCTCGAAATCAAGCATTTTACAGCAGGTTGGAGCAGCCTGTATCTCAGCACAGGAATAAGGTAGGGAAGAATTCTAAGGCTCATTTTGACTGCCTCCAGAAGTTAGATCAGATGGCAAATTGGATTTGGTGCTAGGTCTTTCCCTTTAGGTTTTACCCCAACAATGTTTTCATTAGTTTCGCTCACTCTCGAAATCAAGCATTTTACAGCAGGTTGGAGCAGCCTGTATCTCAGCACAGGAATAAGGTAGGGAAGAATTCTAAGGCTCATTTTGACTGCCTCCAGAAGTTAGATCAGATGGCAAATTGGATTTGGTGCTA
Source organism: Melanerpes formicivorus (assembly GCF_026170545.1). Classification (NCBI taxonomy): domain Eukaryota; kingdom Metazoa; phylum Chordata; class Aves; order Piciformes; family Picidae; genus Melanerpes; species Melanerpes formicivorus. The sequence continues at coordinate 31,733 of NW_027144438.1, read as the reverse complement.
GGTCTTTCCCTTTAGGTTTTACCCCAACAATGTTTTCATTAGTTTCGCTCACTCTCGAAATCAAGCATTTTACAGCAGGTTGGAGCAGCCTGTATCTCAGCACAGGAATAAGGTAGGGAAGAATTCTAAGGATCATTTTGACTGCCTCCAGAAGTTAGATCAGATGGCAAATTGGATTTGGTGCTAGGTCTTTCCCTTTAGGTTTTACCCCAACAATGTTTTCATTAGTTTCGCTCACTCTCGAAATCAAGCATTTTACAGCAGGTTGGAGCAGCCTGTATCTCAGCACAGGAATAAGGTAGGGAAGAATTCTAAGGCTCATTTTGACTGCCTCCAGAAGTTAGATCAGATGGCAAATTGGATTTGGTGCTAGGTCTTTCCCTTTAGGTTTTACCCCAACAATGTTTTCATTAGTTTCGCTCACTCTCGAAATCAAGCATTTTACAGCAGGTTGGAGCAGCCTGTATCTCAGCACAGGAATAAGGTAGGGAAGAATTCTAAGGATCATTTTGACTGCCTCCAGAAGTTAGATCAGATGGCAAATTGGATTTGGTGCTAGGTCTTTCCCTTTAGGTTTTACCCCAACAATGTTTTCATTAGTTTCGCTCACTCTCGAAATCAAGCATTTTACAGCAGGTTGGAGCAGCCTGTATCTCAGCACAGGAATAAGGTAGGGAAGAATTCAAAGGCTCATTTTGACTGCCTCCAGAAGTTAGATCAGATGGCAAATTGGATTTGGTGCTAGGTCTTTCCCTTTAGGTTTTACCCCAACAATGTTTTCATTAGTTTCGCTCACTCTCGAAATCAAGCATTTTACAGCAGGTTGGAGCAGCCTGTATCTCAGCACAGGAATAAGGTAGGGAAGAATTCTAAGGATCATTTTGACTGCCTCCAGAAGTTAGATCAGATGGCAAATTGGATTTGGTGCTAGGTCTTTCCCTTTAGGTTTTACCCCAACAATGTTTTCATTAGTTTCGCTCACTCTCGAAATCAAGCATTTTACAGCAGGTTGGAGCAGCCTGTATCTCAGCACAGGAATAAGGTAGGGAAGAATTCTAAGGCTCATTTTGACTGCCTCCAGAAGTTAGATCAGATGGCAAATTGGATTTGGTGCTAGGTCTTTCCCTTTAGGTTTTACCCCAACAATGTTTTCATTAGTTTCGCTCACTCTCGAAATCAAGCATTTTACAGCAGGTTGGAGCAGCCTGTATCTCAGCACAGGAATAAGGTAGGGAAGAATTCTAAGGCTCATTTTGACTGCCTCCAGAAGTTAGATCAGATGGCAAATTGGATTTGGTGCTAGGTCTTTCCCTTTAGGTTTTACCCCAACAATGTTTTCATTAGTTTCGCTCACTCTCGAAATCAAGCATTTTACAGCAGGTTGGAGCAGCCTGTATCTCAGCACAGGAATAAGGTAGGGAAGAATTCTAAGGCTCATTTTGACTGCCTCCAGAAGTTAGATCAGATGGCAAATTGGATTTGGTGCTAGGTCTTTCCCTTTAGGTTTTACCCCAACAATGTTTTCATTAGTTTCGCTCACTCTCGAAATCAAGCATTTTACAGCAGGTTGGAGCAGCCTGTATCTCAGCACAGGAATAAGGTAGGGAAGAATTCAAATGCTCATTTTGACTGCCTCCAGAAGTTAGATCAGATGGCAAATTGGATTTGGTGCTAGGTCTTTCCCTTTAGGTTTTACCCCAACAATGTTTTCATTAGTTTCGCTCACTCTCGAAATCAAGCATTTTACAGCAGGTTGGAGCAGCCTGTATCTCAGCACAGGAATAAGGTAGGGAAGAATTCTAAGGCTCATTTTGACTGCCTCCAGAAGTTAGATCAGATGGCAAATTGGATTTGGTGCTAGGTCTTTCCCTTTAGGTTTTACCCCAACAATGTTTTCATTAGTTTCGCTCACTCTCGAAATCAAGCATTTTACAGCAGGTTGGAGCAGCCTGTATCTCAGCACAGGAATAAGGTAGGGAAGAATTCTAAGGATCATTTTGACTGCCTCCAGAAGTTAGATCAGATGGCAAATTGGATTTGGTGCTAGGTCTTTCCCTTTAGGTTTTACCCCAACAATGTTTTCATTAGTTTCGCTCACTCTCGAAATCAAGCATTTTACAGCAGGTTGGAGCAGCCTGTATCTCAGCACAGGAATAAGGTAGGGAAGAATTCTAAGGCTCATTTTGACTGCCTCCAGAAGATAGATCAGATGGCAAATTGGATTTGGTGCTAGGTCTTTCCCTTTAGGTTTTACCCCAACAATGTTTTCATTAGTTTCGCTCACTCTCGAAATCAAGCATTTTACAGCAGGTTGGAGCAGCCTGTATCTCAGCACAGGAATAAGGTAGGGAAGAATTCTAAGGCTCATTTTGACTGCCTCCAGAAGTTAGATCAGATGGCAAATTGGATTTGGTGCTAGGTCTTTCCCTTTAGGTTTTACCCCAACAATGTTTTCATTAGTTTCGCTCACTCTCGAAATCAAGCATTTTACAGCAGGTTGGAGCAGCCTGTATCTCAGCACAGGAATAAGGTAGGGAAGAATTCTAAGGATCATTTTGACTGCCTCCAGAAGTTAGATCAGATGGCAAATTGGATTTGGTGCTAGGTCTTTCCCTTTAGGTTTTACCCCAACAATGTTTTCATTAGTTTCGCTCACTCTCGAAATCAAGCATTTTACAGCAGGTTGGAGCAGCCTGTATCTCAGCACAGGAATAAGGTAGGGAAGAATTCTAAGGCTCATTTTGACTGCCTCCAGAAGATAGATCAGATGGCAAATTGGATTTGGTGCTAGGTCTTTCCCTTTAGGTTTTACCCCAACAATGTTTTCATTAGTTTCGCTCACTCTCGAAATCAAGCATTTTACAGCAGGTTGGAGCAGCCTGTATCTCAGCACAGGAATAAGGTAGGGAAGAATTCTAAGGATCATTTTGACTGCCTCCAGAAGTTAGATCAGATGGCAAATTGGATTTGGTGCTAGGTCTTTCCCTTTAGGTTTTACCCCAACAATGTTTTCATTAGTTTCGCTCACTCTCGAAATCAAGCATTTTACAGCAGGTTGGAGCAGCCTGTATCTCAGCACAGGAATAAGGTAGGGAAGAATTCTAAGGCTCATTTTGACTGCCTCCAGAAGTTAGATCAGATGGCAAATTGGATTTGGTGCTAGGTCTTTCCCTTTAGGTTTTACCCCAACAATGTTTTCATTAGTTTCGCTCACTCTCGAAATCAAGCATTTTACAGCAGGTTGGAGCAGCCTGTATCTCAGCACAGGAATAAGGTAGGGAAGAATTCTAAGGCTCATTTTGACTGCCTCCAGAAGTTAGATCAGATGGCAAATTGGATTTGGTGCTAGGTCTTTCCCTTTAGGTTTTACCCCAACAATGTTTTCATTAGTTTCGCTCACTCTCGAAATCAAGCATTTTACAGCAGGTTGGAGCAGCCTGTATCTCAGCACAGGAATAAGGTAGGGAAGAATTCTAAGGCTCATTTTGACTGCCTCCAGAAGTTAGATCAGATGGCAAATTGGATTTGGTGCTAGGTCTTTCCCTTTAGGTTTTACCCCAACAATGTTTTCATTAGTTTCGCTCACTCTCGAAATCAAGCATTTTACAGCAGGTTGGAGCAGCCTGTATCTCAGCACAGGAATAAGGTAGGGAAGAATTCTAAGGCTCATTTTGACTGCCTCCAGAGGTTAGATCAGATGGCAAATTGGATTTGGTGCTAGGTCTTTCCCTTTAGGTTTTACCCCAACAATGTTTTCATTAGTTTCGCTCACTCTCGAAATCAAGCATTTTAGAGCAGGTTGGAGCAGCCTGTATCTCAGCACAGGAATAAGGTAGGGAAGAATTCTAAGGATCATTTTGACTGCCTCCAGAAGTTAGATCAGATGGCAAATTGGATTTGGTGCTAGGTCTTTCCCTTTAGGTTTTACCCCAACAATGTTTTCATTAGTTTCGCTCACTCTCGAAATCAAGCATTTTACAGCAGGTTGGAGCAGCCTGTATCTCAGCACAGGAATAAGGTAGGGAAGAATTCTAAGGCTCATTTTGACTGCCTCCAGAAGTTAGATCAGATGGCAAATTGGATTTGGTGCTAGGTCTTTCCCTTTAGGTTTTACCCCAACAATGTTTTCATTAGTTTCGCTCACTCTCGAAATCAAGCATTTTACAGCAGGTTGGAGCAGCCTGTATCTCAGCACAGGAATAAGGTAGGGAAGAATTCTAAGGCTCATTTTGACTGCCTCCAGAAGTTAGATCAGATGGCAAATTGGATTTGGTGCTAGGTCTTTCCCTTTAGGTTTTACCCCAACAATGTTTTCATTAGTTTCGCTCACTCTCGAAATCAAGCATTTTACAGCAGGTTGGAGCAGCCTGTATCTCAGCACAGGAATAAGGTAGGGAAGAATTCTAAGGCTCATTTTGACTGCCTCCAGAAGTTAGATCAGATGGCAAATTGGATTTGGTGCTAGGTCTTTCCCTTTAGGTTTTACCCCAACAATGTTTTCATTAGTTTCGCTCACTCTCGAAATCAAGCATTTTACAGCAGGTTGGAGCAGCCTGTATCTCAGCACAGGAATAAGGTAGGGAAGAATTCTAAGGCTCATTTTGACTGCCTCCAGAAGTTAGATCAGATGGCAAATTGGATTTGGTGCTAGGTCTTTCCCTTTAGGTTTTACCCCAACAATGTTTTCATTAGTTTCGCTCACTCTCGAAATCAAGCATTTTACAGCAGGTTGGAGCAGCCTGTATCTCAGCACAGGAATAAGGTAGGGAAGAATTCTAAGGCTCATTTTGACTGCCTCCAGAAGTTAGATCAGATGGCAAATTGGATTTGGTGCTAGGTCTTTCCCTTTAGGTTTTACCCCAACAATGTTTTCATTAGTTTCGCTCACTCTCGAAATCAAGCATTTTACAGCAGGTTGGAGCAGCCTGTATCTCAGCACAGGAATAAGGTAGGGAAGAATTCAAATGCTCATTTTGACTGCCTCCAGAAGTTAGATCAGATGGCAAATTGGATTTGGTGCTAGGTCTTTCCCTTTAGGTTTTACCCCAACAATGTTTTCATCAGTTTCGCTCACTCTCGAAATCAAGCATTTTACAGCAGGTTGGAGCAGCCTGTATCTCAGCACAGGAATAAGGTAGGGAAGAATTCTAAGGCTCATTTTGACTGCCTCCAGAAGTTAGATCAGATGGCAAATTGGATTTGGTGCTAGGTCTTTCCCTTTAGGTTTTACCCCAACAATGTTTTCATTAGTTTCGCTCACTCTCGAAATCAAGCATTTTACAGCAGGTTGGAGCAGCCTGTATCTCAGCACAGGAATAAGGTAGGGAAGAATTCTAAGGATCATTTTGACTGCCTCCAGAAGTTAGATCAGATGGCAAATTGGATTTGGTGCTAGGTCTTTCCCTTTAGGTTTTACCCCAACAATGTTTTCAGTAGTTTCGCTCACTCTCGAAATCAAGCATTTTACAGCAGGTTGGAGCAGCCTGTATCTCAGCACAGGAATAAGGTAGGGAAGAATTCAAATGCTCATTTTGACTGTCTCCAGAAGTTAGATCAGATGGCAAATTGGATTTGGTGCTAGGTCTTTCCCTTTAGGTTTTACCCCAACAATGTTTTCATTAGTTTCGCTCACTCTCGAAATCAAGCATTTTACAGCAGGTTGGAGCAGCCTGTATCTCAGCACAGGAATAAGGTAGGGAAGAATTCTAAGGCTCATTTTGACTGCCTCCAGAAGTTAGATCAGATGGCAAATTGGATTTGGTGCTAGGTCTTTCCCTTTAGGTTTTACCCCAACAATGTTTTCATTAGTTTCGCTCACTCTCGAAATGAAGCATTTTACAGCAGGTTGGAGCAGCCTGTATCTCAGCACAGGAATAAGGTAGGGAAGAATTCTAAGGCTCATTTTGACTGCCTCCAGAAGTTAGATCAGATGGCAAATTGGATTTGGTGCTAGGTCTTTCCCTTTAGGTTTTACCCCAACAATGTTTTCATTAGTTTCGCTCACTCTCGAAATCAAGCATTTTACAGCAGGTTGGAGCAGCCTGTATCTCAGCACAGGAATAAGGTAGGGAAGAATTCTAAGGCTCATTTTGACTGCCTCCAGAAGTTAGATCAGATGGCAAATTGGATTTGGTGCTAGGTCTTTCCCTTTAGGTTTTACCCCAACAATGTTTTCATTAGTTTCGCTCACTCTCGAAATCAAGCATTTTACAGCAGGTTGGAGCAGCCTGTATCTCAGCACAGGAATAAGGTAGGGAAGAATTCTAAGGATCATTTTGACTGCCTCCAGAAGTTAGATCAGATGGCAAATTGGATTTGGTGCTAGGTCTTTCCCTTTAGGTTTTACCCCAACAATGTTTTCATTAGTTTCGCTCACTCTCGAAATCAAGCATTTTACAGCAGGTTGGAGCAGCCTGTATCTCAGCACAGGAATAAGGTAGGGAAGAATTCTAAGGCTCATTTTGACTGCCTCCAGAAGTTAGATCAGATGGCAAATTGGATTTGGTGCTAGGTCTTTCCCTTTAGGTTTTACCCCAACAATGTTTTCATTAGTTTTGCTCACTCTCGAAATCAAGCATTTTACAGCAGGTTGGAGCAGCCTGTATCTCAGCACAGGAATAAGGTAGGGAAGAATTCTAAGGCTCATTTTGACTGCCTCCAGAAGTTAGATCAGATGGCAAATTGGATTTGGTGCTAGGTCTTTCCCTTTAGGTTTTACCCCAACAATGTTTTCATTAGTTTCGCTCACTCTCGAAATCAAGCATTTTACAGCAGGTTGGAGCAGCCTGTATCTCAGCACAGGAATAAGGTAGGGAAGAATTCTAAGGCTCATTTTGACTGCCTCCAGAAGTTAGATCAGATGGCAAATTGGATTTGGTGCTAGGTCTTTCCCTTTAGGTTTTACCCCAACAATGTTTTCAGTAGTTTCGCTCACTCTCGAAATCAAGCATTTTACAGCAGGTTGGAGCAGCCTGTATCTCAGCACAGGAATAAGGTAGGGAAGAATTCTAAGGCTCATTTTGACTGCCTCCAGAAGTTAGATCAGATGGCAAATTGGATTTGGTGCTAGGTCTTTCCCTTTAGGTTTTACCCCAACAATGTTTTCATTAGTTTCGCTCACTCTCGAAATCAAGCATTTTACAGCAGGTTGGAGCAGCCTGTATCTCAGCACAGGAATAAGGTAGGGAAGAATTCTAAGGCTCATTTTGACTGCCTCCAGAAGTTAGATCAGATGGCAAATTGGATTTGGTGCTAGGTCTTTCCCTTTAGGTTTTACCCCAACAATGTTTTCATTAGTTTCGCTCACTCTCGAAATCAAGCATTTTACAGCAGGTTGGAGCAGCCTGTATCTCAGCACAGGAATAAGGTAGGGAAGAATTCAAATGCTCATTTTGACTGCCTCCAGAAGTTAGATCAGATGGCAAATTGGATTTGGTGCTAGGTCTTTCCCTTTAGGTTTTACCCCAACAATGTTTTCATTAGTTTCGCTCACTCTCGAAATCAAGCATTTTACAGCAGGTTGGAGCAGCCTGTATCTCAGCACAGGAATAAGGTAGGGAAGAATTCTAAGGCTCATTTTGACTGCCTCCAGAAGTTAGATCAGATGGCAAATTGGATTTGGTGCTAGGTCTTTCCCTTTAGGTTTTACCCCAACAATGTTTTCATTAGTTTCGCTCACTCTCGAAATCAAGCATTTTACAGCAGGTTGGAGCAGCCTGTATCTCAGCACAGGAATAAGGTAGGGAAGAATTCTAAGGATCATTTTGACTGCCTCCAGAAGTTAGATCAGATGGCAAATTGGATTTGGTGCTAGGTCTTTCCCTTTAGGTTTTACCCCAACAATGTTTTCATTAGTTTCGCTCACTCTCGAAATCAAGCATTTTACAGCAGGTTGGAGCAGCCTGTATCTCAGCACAGGAATAAGGTAGGGAAGAATTCTAAGGCTCATTTTGACTGCCTCCAGAAGTTAGATCAGATGGCAAATTGGATTTGGTGCTAGGTCTTTCCCTTTAGGTTTTACCCCAACAATGTTTTCATTAGTTTCGCTCACTCTCGAAATCAAGCATTTTACAGCAGGTTGGAGCAGCCTGTATCTCAGCACAGGAATAAGGTAGGGAAGAATTCAAATGCTCATTTTGACTGCCTCCAGAAGTTAGATCAGATGGCAAATTGGATTTGGTGCTAGGTCTTTCCCTTTAGGTTTTACCCCAACAATGTTTTCATTAGTTTCGCTCACTCTCGAAATCAAGCATTTTACAGCAGGTTGGAGCAGCCTGTATCTCAGCACAGGAATAAGGTAGGGAAGAATTCTAAGGCTCATTTTGACTGCCTCCAGAAGTTAGATCAGATGGCAAATTGGATTTGGTGCTAGGTCTTTCCCTTTAGGTTTTACCCCAACAATGTTTTCATTAGTTTCGCTCACTCTCGAAATCAAGCATTTTACAGCAGGTTGGAGCAGCCTGTATCTCAGCACAGGAATAAGGTAGGGAAGAATTCTAAGGATCATTTTGACTGCCTCCAGAAGTTAGATCAGATGGCAAATTGGATTTGGTGCTAGGTCTTTCCCTTTAGGTTTTACCCCAACAATGTTTTCATTAGTTTCGCTCACTCTCGAAATCAAGCATTTTACAGCAGGTTGGAGCAGCCTGTATCTCAGCACAGGAATAAGGTAGGGAAGAATTCTAAGGCTCATTTTGACTGCCTCCAGAAGTTAGATCAGATGGCAAATTGGATTTGGTGCTAGGTCTTTCCCTTTAGGTTTTACCCCAACAATGTTTTCATTAGTTTCGCTCACTCTCGAAATCAAGCATTTTACAGCAGGTTGGAGCAGCCTGTATCTCAGCACAGGAATAAGGTAGGGAAGAATTCTAAGGCTCATTTTGACTGCCTCCAGAAGTTAGATCAGATGGCAAATTGGATTTGGTGCTAGGTCTTTCCCTTTAGGTTTTACCCCAACAATGTTTTCATTAGTTTCGCTCACTCTCGAAATCAAGCATTTTACAGCAGGTTGGAGCAGCCTGTATCTCAGCACAGGAATAAGGTAGGGAAGAATTCTAAGGCTCATTTTGTCTGCCTCCAGAAGTTAGATCAGATGGCAAATTGGATTTGGTGCTAGGTCTTTCCCTTTAGGTTTTACCCCAACGATGTTTTCATTAGTTTCGCTCACTCTCGAAATCAAGCATTTTACAGCAGGTTGGGGCAGCCTGTATCTCAGCACAGGAATAAGGTAGGGAAGAATTCTAAGGCTCATTTTGACTGCCTCCAGAAGTTAGATCAGATGGCAAGTTGGATTTGGTGCTAGGTCTTTCCCTTTAGGTTTTACCCCAACAATGTTTTCATTAGTTTCGCTCACTCTCGAAATCAAGCATTTTACAGCAGGTTGGAGCAGCCTGTATCTCAGCACAGGAATAAGGTAGGGAAGAATTCTAAAGATCATTTTGACTGCCTCCAGAAGTTAGATCAGATGGCAAATTGGATTTGGTGCTAGGTCTTTCCCTTTAGGTTTTACCCCAACAATGTTTTCATTAGTTTCGCTCACTCTCGAAATCAAGCATTTTACAGCAGGTTGGAGCAGCCTGTATCTCAGCACAGGAATAAGGTAGGGAAGAATTCTAAGGATCATTTTGACTGCCTCCAGAAGTTAGATCAGATGGCAAATTGGATTTGGTGCTAGGTCTTTCCCTTTAGGTTTTACCCCAACAATGTTTTCATTAGTTTCGCTCGCTCTCGAAATCAAGCATTTTACAGCAGGTTGGAGCAGCCTGTATCTCAGCACAGGAATAAGGTAGGGAAGAATTCTAAGGCTCATTTTGACTGCCTCCAGAAGTTAGATCAGATGGCAAATTGGATTTGGTGCTAGGTCTTTCCCTTTAGGTTTTACCCCAACAATGTTTTCATTAGTTTCGCTCACTCTCGAAATCAAGCATTTTACAGCAGGTTGGAGCAGCCTGTATCTCAGCACAGGAATAAGGTAGGGAAGAATTCTAAGGCTCATTTTGACTGCCTCCAGAAGTTAGATCAGATGGCAAATTGGATTTGGTGCTAGGTCTTTCCCTTTAGGTTTTACCCCAACAATGTTTTCATTAGTTTCGCTCACTCTCGAAATCAAGCATTTTACAGCAGGTTGGAGCAGCCTGTATCTCAGCACAGGAATAAGGTAGGGAAGAATTCTAAGGCTCATTTTGACTGCCTCCAGAAGTTAGATCAGATGGCAAATTGGATTTGGTGCTAGGTCTTTCCCTTTAGGTTTTACCCCAACAATGTTTTCATTAGTTTCGCTCACTCTCGAAATCAAGCATTTTACAGCAGGTTGGAGCAGCCTGTATCTCAGCACAGGAATAAGGTAGGGAAGAATTCTAAGGCTCATTTTGACTGCCTCCAGAAGTTAGATCAGATGGCAAATTGGATTTGGTGCTAGGTCTTTCCCTTTAGGTTGTACCCCAACAATGTTTTCATTAGTTTCGCTCACTCTTGAAATCAAGCATTTTACAGCAGGTTGGAGCAGCCTGTATCTCAGCACAGGAATAAGGTAGGGAAGAATTCTAAGGCTCATTTTGACTGCCTCCAGAAGTTAGATCAGATGGCAAATTGGATTTGGTGCTAGGTCTTTCCCTTTAGGTTTTACCCCAACAATGTTTTCATTAGTTTCGCTCACTCTCGAAATCAAGCATTTTACAGCAGGTTGGAGCAGCCTGTATCTCAGCACAGGAATAAGGTAGGGAAGAATTCTAAGGCTCATTTTGACTGCCTCCAGAAGTTAGATCAGATGGCAAATTGGATTTGGTGCTAGGTCTTTCCCTTTAGGTTGTACCCCAACAATGTTTTCATTAGTTTCGCTCACTCTCGAAATCAAGCATTTTGCAGCAGGTTGGAGCAGCCTGTATCTCAGCACAGGAATAAGGTAGGGAAGAATTCTAAGGATCATTTTGACTGCCTCCAGAAGTTAGATCAGATGGCAAATTGGATTTGGTGCTAGGTCTTTCCCTTTAGGTTTTACCCCAACAATGTTTTCATTAGTTTCGCTCACTCTCGAAATCAAGCATTTTACAGCAGGTTGGAGCAGCCTGTATCTCAGCACAGGAATAAGGTAGGGAAGAATTCTAAGGCTCATTTTGACTGCCTCCAGAAGTTAGATCAGATGGCAAATTGGATTTGGTGCTAGGTCTTTCCCTTTAGGTTTTACCCCAACAATGTTTTCATTAGTTTCGCTCACTCTCGAAATCAAGCATTTTACAGCAGGTTGGAGCAGCCTGTATCTCAGCACAGGAATAAGGTAGGGAAGAATTCTAAGGCTCATTTTGACTGCCTCCAGAAGTTAGATCAGATGGCAAATTGGATTTGGTGCTAGGTCTTTCCCTTTAGGTTTTACCCCAACAATGTTTTCATTAGTTTCGCTCACTCTCGAAATCAAGCATTTTACAGCAGGTTGGAGCAGCCTGTATCTCAGCACAGGAATAAGGTAGGGAAGAATTCTAAGGCTCATTTTGACTGCCTCCAGAAGTTAGATCAGATGGCAAATTGGATTTGGTGCTAGGTCTTTCCCTTTAGGTTTTACCCCAACAATGTTTTCATTAGTTTCGCTCACTCTCGAAATCAAGCATTTTACAGCAGGTTGGAGCAGCCTGTATCTCAGCACAGGAATAAGGTAGGGAAGAATTCTAAGGATCATTTTGACTGCCTCCAGAAGTTAGATCAGATGGCAAATTGGATTTGGTGCTAGGTCTTTCCCTTTAGGTTTTACCCCAACAATGTTTTCATTAGTTTCGCTCACTCTCGAAATCAAGCATTTTACAGCAGGTTGGAGCAGCCTGTATCTCAGCACAGGAATAAGGTAGGGAAGAATTCTAAGGCTCATTTTGACTGCCTCCAGAAGTTAGATCAGATGGCAAATTGGATTTGGTGCTAGGTCTTTCCCTTTAGGTTTTACCCCAACAATGTTTTCATTAGTTTCGCTCACTCTCGAAATCAAGCATTTTACAGCAGGTTGGAGCAGCCTGTATCTCAGCACAGGAATAAGGTAGGGAAGAATTCTAAGGCTCATTTTGACTGCCTCCAGAAGTTAGATCAGATGGCAAATTGGATTTGGTGCTAGGTCTTTCCCTTTAGGTTTTACCCCAACAATGTTTTCATTAGTTTCGCTCACTCTCGAAATCAAGCATTTTGCAGCAGGTTGGAGCAGCCTGTATCTCAGCACAGGAATAAGGTAGGGAAGAATTCTAAGGATCATTTTGACTGCCTCCAGAAGTTAGATCAGATGGCAAATTGGATTTGGTGCTAGGTCTTTCCCTTTAGGTTTTACCCCAACAATGTTTTCATTAGTTTCGCTCACTCTCGAAATCAAGCATTTTGCAGCAGGTTGGAGCAGCCTGTATCTCAGCACAGGAATAAGGTAGGGAAGAATTCTAAGGCTCATTTTGACTGCCTCCAGAAGTTAGATCAGATGGCAAATTGGATTTGGTGCTAGGTCTTTCCCTTTAGGTTTTACCCCAACAATGTTTTCATTAGTTTCGCTCACTCTCGAAATCAAGCATTTTACAGCAGGTTGGAGCAGCCTGTATCTCAGCACAGGAATAAGGTAGGGAAGAATTCTAAGGCTCATTTTGACTGCCTCCAGAAGTTAGATCAGATGGCAAATTGGATTTGGTGCTAGGTCTTTCCCTTTAGGTTTTACCCCAACAATGTTTTCATTAGTTTCGCTCACTCTCGAAATCAAGCATTTTACAGCAGGTTGGAGCAGCCTGTATCTCAGCACAGGAATAAGGTAGGGAAGAATTCTAAGGATCATTTTGACTGCCTCCAGAAGTTAGATCAGATGGCAAATTGGATTTGGTGCTAGGTCTTTCCCTTTAGGTTTTACCCCAACAATGTTTTCATTAGTTTCGCTCACTCTCGAAATCAAGCATTTTACAGCAGGTTGGAGCAGCCTGTATCTCAGCACAGGAATAAGGTAGGGAAGAATTCTAAGGCTCATTTTGACTGCCTCCAGAAGTTAGATCAGATGGCAAATTGGATTTGGTGCTAGGTCTTTCCCTTTAGGTTTTACCCCAACAATGTTTTCATTAGTTTCGCTCGCTCTCGAAATCAAGCATTTTACAGCAGGTTGGAGCAGCCTGTATCTCAGCACAGGAATAAGGTAGGGAAGAATTCTAAGGCTCATTTTGACTGCCTCCAGAAGTTAGATCAGATGGCAAATTGGATTTGGTGCTAGGTCTTTCCCTTTAGGTTTTACCCCAACAATGTTTTCATTAGTTTCGCTCACTCTCGAAATCAAGCATTTTACAGCAGGTTGGAGCAGCCTGTATCTCAGCACAGGAATAAGGTAGGGAAGAATTCTAAGGCTCATTTTGACTGCCTCCAGAAGTTAGATCAGATGGCAAATTGGATTTGGTGCTAGGTCTTTCCCTTTAGGTTTTACCCCAACAATGTTTTCATTAGTTTCGCTCACTCTCGAAATCAAGCATTTTACAGCAGGTTGGAGCAGCCTGTATCTCAGCACAGGAATAAGGTAGGGAAGAATTCTAAGGATCATTTTGACTGCCTCCAGAAGTTAGATCAGATGGCAAATTGGATTTGGTGCTAGGTCTTTCCCTTTAGGTTTTACCCCAACAATGTTTTCATTAGTTTCGCTCAGTCTCGAAATCAAGCATTTTACAGCAGGTTGGAGCAGCCTGTATCTCAGCACAGGAATAAGGTAGGGAAGAATTCTAAGGCTCATTTTGACTGCCTCCAGAAGTTAGATCAGATGGCAAATTGGATTTGGTGCTAGGTCTTTCCCTTTAGGTTTTACCCCAACAATGTTTTCATTAGTTTCGCTCACTCTCGAAATCAAGCATTTTGCAGCAGGTTGGAGCAGCCTGTATCTCAGCACAGGAATAAGGTAGGGAAGAATTCTAAGGCTCATTTTGACTGCCTCCAGAAGTTAGATCAGATGGCAAATTGGATTTGGTGCTAGGTCTTTCCCTTTAGGTTTTACCCCAACAATGTTTTCATTAGTTTCGCTCACTCTCGAAATCAAGCATTTTACAGCAGGTTGGAGCAGCCTGTATCTCAGCACAGGAATAAGGTAGGGAAGAATTCTAAGGCTCATTTTGACTGCCTCCAGAAGTTAGATCAGATGGCAAATTGGATTTGGTGCTAGGTCTTTCCCTTTAGGTTTTACCCCAACTATGTTTTCATTAGTTTCGCTCACTCTCGAAATCAAGCATTTTACAGCAGGTTGGAGCAGCCTGTATCTCAGCACAGGAATAAGGTAGGGAAGAATTCTAAGGCTCATTTTGACTGCCTCCAGAAGTTAGATCAGATGGCAAATTGGATTTGGTGCTAGGTCTTTCCCTTTAGGTTTTACCCCAACAATGTTTTCATTAGTTTCGCTCACTCTCGAAATCAAGCATTTTACAGCAGGTTGGAGCAGCCTGTATCTCAGCACAGGAATAAGGTAGGGAAGAATTCTAAGGCTCATTTTGACTGCCTCCAGAAGTTAGATCAGATGGCAAATTGGATTTGGTGCTAGGTCTTTCCCTTTAGGTTGTACCCCAACAATGTTTTCATTAGTTTCGCTCACTCTCGAAATCAAGCATTTTACAGCAGGTTGGAGCAGCCTGTATCTCAGCACAGGAATAAGGTAGGGAAGAATTCTAAGGCTCATTTTGACTGCCTCCAGAAGTTAGATCAGATGGCAAATTGGATTTGGTGCTAGGTCTTTCCCTTTAGGTTTTACCCCAACAATGTTTTCATTAGTTTCGCTCACTCTCGAAATCAAGCATTTTACAGCAGGTTGGAGCAGCCTGTATCTCAGCACAGGAATAAGGTAGGGAAGAATTCTAAGGCTCATTTTGACTGCCTCCAGAAGTTAGATCAGATGGCAAATTGGATTTGGTGCTAGGTCTTTCCCTTTAGGTTTTACCCCAACAATGTTTTCATTAGTTTCGCTCACTCTCGAAATCAAGCATTTTACAGCAGGTTGGAGCAGCCTGTATCTCAGCACAGGAATAAGGTAGGGAAGAATTCTAAGGATCATTTTGACTGCCTCCAGAAGTTAGATCAGATGGCAAATTGGATTTGGTGCTAGGTCTTTCCCTTTAGGTTTTACCCCAACAATGTTTTCATTAGTTTCGCTCACTCTCGAAATCAAGCATTTTACAGCAGGTTGGAGCAGCCTGTATCTCAGCACAGGAATAAGGTAGGGAAGAATTCTAAGGCTCATTTTGACTGCCTCCAGAAGTTAGATCAGATGGCAAATTGGATTTGGTGCTAGGTCTTTCCCTTTAGGTTTTACCCCAACAATGTTTTCATTAGTTTCGCTCACTCTCGAAATCAAGCATTTTACAGCAGGTTGGAGCAGCCTGTATCTCAGCACAGGAATAAGGTAGGGAAGAATTCTAAGGCTCATTTTGACTGCCTCCAGAAGTTAGATCAGATGGCAAATTGGATTTGGTGCTAGGTCTTTCCCTTTAG
Organism: Melanerpes formicivorus; assembly: GCF_026170545.1. NCBI lineage: Eukaryota > Metazoa > Chordata > Aves > Piciformes > Picidae > Melanerpes > Melanerpes formicivorus. Next base: position 16,280 of record NW_027144438.1, on the reverse strand, counting down.
GTTTTACCCCAACAATGTTTTCATTAGTTTCGCTCACTCTCGAAATCAAGCATTTTACAGCAGGTTGGAGCAGCCTGTATCTCAGCACAGGAATAAGGTAGGGAAGAATTCTAAGGCTCATTTTGACTGCCTCCAGAAGTTAGATCAGATGGCAAATTGGATTTGGTGCTAGGTCTTTCCCTTTAGGTTTTACCCCAACAATGTTTTCATTAGTTTCGCTCACTCTCGAAATCAAGCATTTTACAGCAGGTTGGAGCAGCCTGTATCTCAGCACAGGAATAAGGTAGGGAAGAATTCTAAGGATCATTTTGACTGCCTCCAGAAGTTAGATCAGATGGCAAATTGGATTTGGTGCTAGGTCTTTCCCTTTAGGTTTTACCCCAACAATGTTTTCATTAGTTTCGCTCACTCTCGAAATCAAGCATTTTACAGCAGGTTGGAGCAGCCTGTATCTCAGCACAGGAATAAGGTAGGGAAGAATTCAAATGCTCATTTTGACTGCCTCCAGAAGTTAGATCAGATGGCAAATTGGATTTGGTGCTAGGTCTTTCCCTTTAGGTTTTACCCCAACAATGTTTTCATTAGTTTCGCTCACTCTCGAAATCAAGCATTTTACAGCAGGTTGGAGCAGCCTGTATCTCAGCACAGGAATAAGGTAGGGAAGAATTCTAAGGCTCATTTTGACTGCCTCCAGAAGTTAGATCAGATGGCAAATTGGATTTGGTGCTAGGTCTTTCCCTTTAGGTTTTACCCCAACTATGTTTTCATTAGTTTCGCTCACTCTCGAAATCAAGCATTTTACAGCAGGTTGGAGCAGCCTGTATCTCAGCACAGGAATAAGGTAGGGAAGAATTCTAAGGCTCATTTTGACTGCCTCCAGAAGTTAGATCAGATGGCAAATTGGATTTGGTGCTAGGTCTTTCCCTTTAGGTTTTACCCCAACAATGTTTTCATTAGTTTCGCTCACTCTCGAAATCAAGCATTTTACAGCAGGTTGGAGCAGCCTGTATCTCAGCACAGGAATAAGGTAGGGAAGAATTCTAAGGCTCATTTTGACTGCCTCCAGAAGTTAGATCAGATGGCAAATTGGATTTGGTGCTAGGTCTTTCCCTTTAGGTTGTACCCCAACAATGTTTTCATTAGTTTCGCTCACTCTCGAAATCAAGCATTTTACAGCAGGTTGGAGCAGCCTGTATCTCAGCACAGGAATAAGGTAGGGAAGAATTCTAAGGCTCATTTTGACTGCCTCCAGAAGTTAGATCAGATGGCAAATTGGATTTGGTGCTAGGTCTTTCCCTTTAGGTTTTACCCCAACAATGTTTTCATTAGTTTCGCTCACTCTCGAAATCAAGCATTTTACAGCAGGTTGGAGCAGCCTGTATCTCAGCACAGGAATAAGGTAGGGAAGAATTCTAAGGATCATTTTGACTGCCTCCAGAAGTTAGATCAGATGGCAAATTGGATTTGGTGCTAGGTCTTTCCCTTTAGGTTTTACCCCAACAATGTTTTCATTAGTTTCGCTCACTCTCGAAATCAAGCATTTTACAGCAGGTTGGAGCAGCCTGTATCTCAGCACAGGAATAAGGTAGGGAAGAATTCTAAGGATCATTTTGACTGCCTCCAGAAGTTAGATCAGATGGCAAATTGGATTTGGTGCTAGGTCTTTCCCTTTAGGTTTTACCCCAACAATGTTTTCATTAGTTTCGCTCACTCTCGAAATCAAGCATTTTACAGCAGGTTGGAGCAGCCTGTATCTCAGCACAGGAATAAGGTAGGGAAGAATTCTAAGGCTCATTTTGACTGCCTCCAGAAGTTAGATCAGATGGCAAATTGGATTTGGTGCTAGGTCTTTCCCTTTAGGTTTTACCCCAACAATGTTTTCATTAGTTTCGCTCACTCTCGAAATCAAGCATTTTACAGCAGGTTGGAGCAGCCTGTATCTCAGCACAGGAATAAGGTAGGGAAGAATTCTAAGGCTCATTTTGACTGCCTCCAGAAGTTAGATCAGATGGCAAATTGGATTTGGTGCTAGGTCTTTCCCTTTAGGTTTTACCCCAACAATGTTTTCATTAGTTTCGCTCACTCTCGAAATCAAGCATTTTACAGCAGGTTGGAGCAGCCTGTATCTCAGCACAGGAATAAGGTAGGGAAGAATTCTAAGGATCATTTTGACTGCCTCCAGAAGTTAGATCAGATGGCAAATTGGATTTGGTGCTAGGTCTTTCCCTTTAGGTTTTACCCCAACAATGTTTTCATTAGTTTCGCTCACTCTCGAAATCAAGCATTTTACAGCAGGTTGGAGCAGCCTGTATCTCAGCACAGGAATAAGGTAGGGAAGAATTCAAATGCTCATTTTGACTGCCTCCAGAAGTTAGATCAGATGGCAAATTGGATTTGGTGCTAGGTCTTTCCCTTTAGGTTTTACCCCAACAATGTTTTCATTAGTTTCGCTCACTCTCGAAATCAAGCATTTTACAGCAGGTTGGAGCAGCCTGTATCTCAGCACAGGAATAAGGTAGGGAAGAATTCTAAGGATCATTTTGACTGCCTCCAGAAGTTAGATCAGATGGCAAATTGGATTTGGTGCTAGGTCTTTCCCTTTAGGTTTTACCCCAACAATGTTTTCATTAGTTTCGCTCACTCTCGAAATCAAGCATTTTACAGCAGGTTGGAGCAGCCTGTATCTCAGCACAGGAATAAGGTAGGGAAGAATTCTAAGGCTCATTTTGACTGCCTCCAGAAGTTAGATCAGATGGCAAATTGGATTTGGTGCTAGGTCTTTCCCTTTAGGTTTTACCCCAACAATGTTTTCATTAGTTTCGCTCACTCTCGAAATCAAGCATTTTAGAGCAGGTTGGAGCAGCCTGTATCCCAGCACAGGAATAAGGTAGGGAAGAATTCAAATGCTCATTTTGACTGCCTCCAGAAGTTAGATCAGATGGCAAATTGGATTTGGTGCTAGGTCTTTCCCTTTAGGTTTTACCCCAACAATGTTTTCATTAGTTTCGCTCACTCTCGAAATCAAGCATTTTACAGCAGGTTGGAGCAGCCTGTATCTCAGCACAGGAATAAGGTAGGGAAGAATTCTAAGGCTCATTTTGACTGCCTCCAGAAGTTAGATCAGATGGCAAATTGGATTTGGTGCTAGGTCTTTCCCTTTAGGTTTTACCCCAACAATGTTTTCATTAGTTTCGCTCACTCTCGAAATCAAGCATTTTAGAGCAGGTTGGAGCAGCCTGTATCCCAGCACAGGAATAAGGTAGGGAAGAATTCAAATGCTCATTTTGACTGCCTCCAGAAGTTAGATCAGATGGCAAATTGGATTTGGTGCTAGGTCTTTCCCTTTAGGTTTTACCCCAACAATGTTTTCATTAGTTTCGCTCACTCTCGAAATCAAGCATTTTACAGCAGGTTGGAGCAGCCTGTATCTCAGCACAGGAATAAGGTAGGGAAGAATTCTAAGGATCATTTTGACTGCCTCCAGAAGTTAGATCAGATGGCAAATTGGATTTGGTGCTAGGTCTTTCCCTTTAGGTTTTACCCCAACAATGTTTTCATTAGTTTCGCTCACTCTCGAAATCAAGCATTTTACAGCAGGTTGGAGCAGCCTGTATCTCAGCACAGGAATAAGGGAGGGAAGAATTCAAATGCTCATTTTGACTGCCTCCAGAAGTTAGATCAGATGGCAAATTGGATTTGGTGCTAGGTCTTTCCCTTTAGGTTTTACCCCAACAATGTTTTCATTAGTTTCGCTCACTCTCGAAATCAAGCATTTTACAGCAGGTTGGAGCAGCCTGTATCTCAGCACAGGAATAAGGTAGGGAAGAATTCTAAGGCTCATTTTGACTGCCTCCAGAAGTTAGATCAGATGGCAAATTGGATTTGGTGCTAGGTCTTTCCCTTTAGGTTTTACCCCAACAATGTTTTCATTAGTTTCGCTCACTCTCGAAATCAAGCATTTTACAGCAGGTTGGAGCAGCCTGTATCTCAGCACAGGAATAAGGTAGGGAAGAATTCTAAGGATCATTTTGACTGCCTCCAGAAGTTAGATCAGATGGCAAATTGGATTTGGTGCTAGGTCTTTCCCTTTAGGTTTTTACCCCAACAATGTTTTCATCAGTTTCGCTCACTCTCGAAATCAAGCATTTTACAGCAGGTTGGAGCAGCCTGTATCTCAGCACAGGAATAAGGTAGGGAAGAATTCTAAGGCTCATTTTGACTGCCTCCAGAAGTTAGATCAGATGGCAAATTGGATTTGGTGCTAGGTCTTTCCCTTTAGGTTTTACCCCAACAATGTTTTCATTAGTTTCGCTCACTCTCGAAATCAAGCATTTTACAGCAGGTTGGAGCAGCCTGTATCTCAGCACAGGAATAAGGTAGGGAAGAATTCTAAGGCTCATTTTGACTGCCTCCAGAAGTTAGATCAGATGGCAAATTGGATTTGGTGCTAGGTCTTTCCCTTTAGGTTTTACCCCAACAATGTTTTCATTAGTTTCGCTCACTCTCGAAATCAAGCATTTTACAGCAGGTTGGAGCAGCCTGTATCTCAGCACAGGAATAAGGTAGGGAAGAATTCTAAGGCTCATTTTGACTGCCTCCAGAAGTTAGATCAGATGGCAAATTGGATTTGGTGCTAGGTCTTTCCCTTTAGGTTTTACCCCAACAATGTTTTCATTAGTTTCGCTCACTCTCGAAATCAAGCATTTTACAGCAGGTTGGAGCAGCCTGTATCTCAGCACAGGAATAAGGTAGGGAAGAATTCTAAGGCTCATTTTGACTGCCTCCAGAAGTTAGATCAGATGGCAAATTGGATTTGGTGCTAGGTCTTTCCCTTTAGGTTTTACCCCAACAATGTTTTCATTAGTTTCGCTCACTCTCGAAATCAAGCATTTTACAGCAGGTTGGAGCAGCCTGTATCTCAGCACAGGAATAAGGTAGGGAAGAATTCTAAGGCTCATTTTGACTGCCTCCAGAAGTTAGATCAGATGGCAAATTGGATTTGGTGCTAGGTCTTTCCCTTTAGGTTTTACCCCAACAATGTTTTCATTAGTTTCGCTCACTCTCGAAATCAAGCATTTTACAGCAGGTTGGAGCAGCCTGTATCTCAGCACAGGAATAAGGTAGGGAAGAATTCTAAGGCTCATTTTGACTGCCTCCAGAAGTTAGATCAGATGGCAAATTGGATTTGGTGCTAGGTCTTTCCCTTTAGGTTTTACCCCAACAATGTTTTCATTAGTTTCGCTCACTCTCGAAATCAAGCATTTTACAGCAGGTTGGAGCAGCCTGTATCTCAGCACAGGAATAAGGTAGGGAAGAATTCTAAGGATCATTTTGACTGCCTCCAGAAGTTAGATCAGATGGCAAATTGGATTTGGTGCTAGGTCTTTCCCTTTAGGTTTTACCCCAACAATGTTTTCATTAGTTTCGCTCACTCTCGAAATCAAGCATTTTACAGCAGGTTGGAGCAGCCTGTATCTCAGCACAGGAATAAGGTAGGGAAGAATTCAAAGGCTCATTTTGACTGCCTCCAGAAGTTAGATCAGATGGCAAATTGGATTTGGTGCTAGGTCTTTCCCTTTAGGTTTTACCCCAACAATGTTTTCATTAGTTTCGCTCACTCTCGAAATCAAGCATTTTACAGCAGGTTGGAGCAGCCTGTATCTCAGCACAGGAATAAGGTAGGGAAGAATTCTAAGGATCATTTTGACTGCCTCCAGAAGTTAGATCAGATGGCAAATTGGATTTGGTGCTAGGTCTTTCCCTTTAGGTTTTACCCCAACAATGTTTTCATTAGTTTCGCTCACTCTCGAAATCAAGCATTTTACAGCAGGTTGGAGCAGCCTGTATCTCAGCACAGGAATAAGGTAGGGAAGAATTCTAAGGCTCATTTTGACTGCCTCCAGAAGTTAGATCAGATGGCAAATTGGATTTGGTGCTAGGTCTTTCCCTTTAGGTTTTACCCCAACAATGTTTTCATTAGTTTCGCTCACTCTCGAAATCAAGCATTTTACAGCAGGTTGGAGCAGCCTGTATCTCAGCACAGGAATAAGGTAGGGAAGAATTCTAAGGCTCATTTTGACTGCCTCCAGAAGTTAGATCAGATGGCAAATTGGATTTGGTGCTAGGTCTTTCCCTTTAGGTTTTACCCCAACAATGTTTTCATTAGTTTCGCTCACTCTCGAAATCAAGCATTTTACAGCAGGTTGGAGCAGCCTGTATCTCAGCACAGGAATAAGGTAGGGAAGAATTCTAAGGCTCATTTTGACTGCCTCCAGAAGTTAGATCAGATGGCAAATTGGATTTGGTGCTAGGTCTTTCCCTTTAGGTTTTACCCCAACAATGTTTTCATTAGTTTCGCTCACTCTCGAAATCAAGCATTTTACAGCAGGTTGGAGCAGCCTGTATCTCAGCACAGGAATAAGGTAGGGAAGAATTCAAATGCTCATTTTGACTGCCTCCAGAAGTTAGATCAGATGGCAAATTGGATTTGGTGCTAGGTCTTTCCCTTTAGGTTTTACCCCAACAATGTTTTCATTAGTTTCGCTCACTCTCGAAATCAAGCATTTTACAGCAGGTTGGAGCAGCCTGTATCTCAGCACAGGAATAAGGTAGGGAAGAATTCTAAGGCTCATTTTGACTGCCTCCAGAAGTTAGATCAGATGGCAAATTGGATTTGGTGCTAGGTCTTTCCCTTTAGGTTTTACCCCAACAATGTTTTCATTAGTTTCGCTCACTCTCGAAATCAAGCATTTTACAGCAGGTTGGAGCAGCCTGTATCTCAGCACAGGAATAAGGTAGGGAAGAATTCTAAGGATCATTTTGACTGCCTCCAGAAGTTAGATCAGATGGCAAATTGGATTTGGTGCTAGGTCTTTCCCTTTAGGTTTTACCCCAACAATGTTTTCATTAGTTTCGCTCACTCTCGAAATCAAGCATTTTACAGCAGGTTGGAGCAGCCTGTATCTCAGCACAGGAATAAGGTAGGGAAGAATTCTAAGGCTCATTTTGACTGCCTCCAGAAGATAGATCAGATGGCAAATTGGATTTGGTGCTAGGTCTTTCCCTTTAGGTTTTACCCCAACAATGTTTTCATTAGTTTCGCTCACTCTCGAAATCAAGCATTTTACAGCAGGTTGGAGCAGCCTGTATCTCAGCACAGGAATAAGGTAGGGAAGAATTCTAAGGATCATTTTGACTGCCTCCAGAAGTTAGATCAGATGGCAAATTGGATTTGGTGCTAGGTCTTTCCCTTTAGGTTTTACCCCAACAATGTTTTCATTAGTTTCGCTCACTCTCGAAATCAAGCATTTTACAGCAGGTTGGAGCAGCCTGTATCTCAGCACAGGAATAAGGTAGGGAAGAATTCTAAGGCTCATTTTGACTGCCTCCAGAAGTTAGATCAGATGGCAAATTGGATTTGGTGCTAGGTCTTTCCCTTTAGGTTTTACCCCAACAATGTTTTCATTAGTTTCGCTCACTCTCGAAATCAAGCATTTTACAGCAGGTTGGAGCAGCCTGTATCTCAGCACAGGAATAAGGTAGGGAAGAATTCTAAGGCTCATTTTGACTGCCTCCAGAAGTTAGATCAGATGGCAAATTGGATTTGGTGCTAGGTCTTTCCCTTTAGGTTTTACCCCAACAATGTTTTCATTAGTTTCGCTCACTCTCGAAATCAAGCATTTTACAGCAGGTTGGAGCAGCCTGTATCTCAGCACAGGAATAAGGTAGGGAAGAATTCTAAGGCTCATTTTGACTGCCTCCAGAAGTTAGATCAGATGGCAAATTGGATTTGGTGCTAGGTCTTTCCCTTTAGGTTTTACCCCAACAATGTTTTCATTAGTTTCGCTCACTCTCGAAATCAAGCATTTTACAGCAGGTTGGAGCAGCCTGTATCTCAGCACAGGAATAAGGTAGGGAAGAATTCTAAGGCTCATTTTGACTGCCTCCAGAGGTTAGATCAGATGGCAAATTGGATTTGGTGCTAGGTCTTTCCCTTTAGGTTTTACCCCAACAATGTTTTCATTAGTTTCGCTCACTCTCGAAATCAAGCATTTTAGAGCAGGTTGGAGCAGCCTGTATCTCAGCACAGGAATAAGGTAGGGAAGAATTCTAAGGATCATTTTGACTGCCTCCAGAAGTTAGATCAGATGGCAAATTGGATTTGGTGCTAGGTCTTTCCCTTTAGGTTTTACCCCAACAATGTTTTCATTAGTTTCGCTCACTCTCGAAATCAAGCATTTTACAGCAGGTTGGAGCAGCCTGTATCTCAGCACAGGAATAAGGTAGGGAAGAATTCTAAGGCTCATTTTGACTGCCTCCAGAAGTTAGATCAGATGGCAAATTGGATTTGGTGCTAGGTCTTTCCCTTTAGGTTTTACCCCAACAATGTTTTCATTAGTTTCGCTCACTCTCGAAATCAAGCATTTTACAGCAGGTTGGAGCAGCCTGTATCTCAGCACAGGAATAAGGTAGGGAAGAATTCTAAGGCTCATTTTGACTGCCTCCAGAAGTTAGATCAGATGGCAAATTGGATTTGGTGCTAGGTCTTTCCCTTTAGGTTTTACCCCAACAATGTTTTCATTAGTTTCGCTCACTCTCGAAATCAAGCATTTTACAGCAGGTTGGAGCAGCCTGTATCTCAGCACAGGAATAAGGTGGGGAAGAATTCTAAGGCTCATTTTGACTGCCTCCAGAAGTTAGATCAGATGGCAAATTGGATTTGGTGCTAGGTCTTTCCCTTTAGGTTTTACCCCAACAATGTTTTCATTAGTTTCGCTCACTCTCGAAATCAAGCATTTTACAGCAGGTTGGAGCAGCCTGTATCTCAGCACAGGAATAAGGTAGGGAAGAATTCTAAGGCTCATTTTGACTGCCTCCAGAAGTTAGATCAGATGGCAAATTGGATTTGGTGCTAGGTCTTTCCCTTTAGGTTTTACCCCAACAATGTTTTCATTAGTTTCGCTCACTCTCGAAATCAAGCATTTTACAGCAGGTTGGAGCAGCCTGTATCTCAGCACAGGAATAAGGTAGGGAAGAATTCTAAGGATCATTTTGACTGCCTCCAGAAGTTAGATCAGATGGCAAATTGGATTTGGTGCTAGGTCTTTCCCTTTAGGTTTTACCCCAACAATGTTTTCATTAGTTTCGCTCACTCTCGAAATCAAGCATTTTACAGCAGGTTGGAGCAGCCTGTATCTCAGCACAGGAATAAGGTAGGGAAGAATTCTAAGGCTCATTTTGACTGCCTCCAGAAGATAGATCAGATGGCAAATTGGATTTGGTGCTAGGTCTTTCCCTTTAGGTTTTACCCCAACAATGTTTTCATTAGTTTCGCTCACTCTCGAAATCAAGCATTTTACAGCAGGTTGGAGCAGCCTGTATCTCAGCACAGGAATAAGGTAGGGAAGAATTCTAAGGCTCATTTTGACTGCCTCCAGAAGTTAGATCAGATGGCAAATTGGATTTGGTGCTAGGTCTTTCCCTTTAGGTTTTACCCCAACAATGTTTTCATTAGTTTCGCTCACTCTCGAAATCAAGCATTTTACAGCAGGTTGGAGCAGCCTGTATCTCAGCACAGGAATAAGGTAGGGAAGAATTCTAAGGCTCATTTTGACTGCCTCCAGAAGTTAGATCAGATGGCAAATTGGATTTGGTGCTAGGTCTTTCCCTTTAGGTTTTACCCCAACAATGTTTTCATTAGTTTCGCTCACTCTCGAAATCAAGCATTTTACAGCAGGTTGGAGCAGCCTGTATCTCAGCACAGGAATAAGGTAGGGAAGAATTCAAAGGCTCATTTTGACTGCCTCCAGAAGTTAGATCAGATGGCAAATTGGATTTGGTGCTAGGTCTTTCCCTTTAGGTTTTACCCCAACAATGTTTTCATTAGTTTCGCTCACTCTCGAAATCAAGCATTTTACAGCAGGTTGGAGCAGCCTGTATCTCAGCACAGGAATAAGGTAGGGAAGAATTCTAAGGCTCATTTTGACTGCCTCCAGAAGTTAGATCAGATGGCAAATTGGATTTGGTGCTAGGTCTTTCCCTTTAGGTTTTACCCCAACAATGTTTTCATTAGTTTCGCTCACTCTCGAAATCAAGCATTTTACAGCAGGTTGGAGCAGCCTGTATCTCAGCACAGGAATAAGGTAGGGAAGAATTCTAAGGATCATTTTGACTGCCTCCAGAAGTTAGATCAGATGGCAAATTGGATTTGGTGCTAGGTCTTTCCCTTTAGGTTTTACCCCAACAATGTTTTCATTAGTTTCGCTCACTCTCGAAATCAAGCATTTTACAGCAGGTTGGAGCAGCCTGTATCTCAGCACAGGAATAAGGTAGGGAAGAATTCAAATGCTCATTTTGACTGCCTCCAGAAGTTAGATCAGATGGCAAATTGGATTTGGTGCTAGGTCTTTCCCTTTAGGTTTTACCCCAACAATGTTTTCATTAGTTTCGCTCACTCTCGAAATCAAGCATTTTACAGCAGGTTGGAGCAGCCTGTATCTCAGCACAGGAATAAGGTAGGGAAGAATTCTAAGGCTCATTTTGACTGCCTCCAGAAGTTAGATCAGATGGCAAATTGGATTTGGTGCTAGGTCTTTCCCTTTAGGTTTTACCCCAACAATGTTTTCATTAGTTTCGCTCACTCTCGAAATCAAGCATTTTACAGCAGGTTGGAGCAGCCTGTATCTCAGCACAGGAATAAGGTAGGGAAGAATTCTAAGGATCATTTTGACTGCCTCCAGAAGTTAGATCAGATGGCAAATTGGATTTGGTGCTAGGTCTTTCCCTTTAGGTTTTACCCCAACAATGTTTTCATTAGTTTCGCTCACTCTCGAAATCAAGCATTTTACAGCAGGTTGGAGCAGCCTGTATCTCAGCACAGGAATAAGGTAGGGAAGAATTCAAATGCTCATTTTGACTGTCTCCAGAAGTTAGATCAGATGGCAAATTGGATTTGGTGCTAGGTCTTTCCCTTTAGGTTTTACCCCAACAATGTTTTCATTAGTTTCGCTCACTCTCGAAATCAAGCATTTTACAGCAGGTTGGAGCAGCCTGTATCTCAGCACAGGAATAAGGTAGGGAAGAATTCTAAGGCTCATTTTGACTGCCTCCAGAAGTTAGATCAGATGGCAAATTGGATTTGGTGCTAGGTCTTTCCCTTTAGGTTTTACCCCAACAATGTTTTCATTAGTTTCGCTCACTCTCGAAATCAAGCATTTTACAGCAGGTTGGAGCAGCCTGTATCTCAGCACAGGAATAAGGTAGGGAAGAATTCTAAGGCTCATTTTGACTGCCTCCAGAAGTTAGATCAGATGGCAAATTGGATTTGGTGCTAGGTCTTTCCCTTTAGGTTTTACCCCAACAATGTTTTCATTAGTTTCGCTCACTCTCGAAATCAAGCATTTTACAGCAGGTTGGAGCAGCCTGTATCTCAGCACAGGAATAAGGTAGGGAAGAATTCTAAGGCTCATTTTGACTGCCTCCAGAAGTTAGATCAGATGGCAAATTGGATTTGGTGCTAGGTCTTTCCCTTTAGGTTTTACCCCAACAATGTTTTCATTAGTTTCGCTCACTCTCGAAATCAAGCATTTTACAGCAGGTTGGAGCAGCCTGTATCTCAGCACAGGAATAAGGTAGGGAAGAATTCTAAGGCTCATTTTGACTGCCTCCAGAAGTTAGATCAGATGGCAAATTGGATTTGGTGCTAGGTCTTTCCCTTTAGGTTTTACCCCAACTATGTTTTCATTAGTTTCGCTCACTCTCGAAATCAAGCATTTTACAGCAGGTTGGAGCAGCCTGTATCTCAGCACAGGAATAAGGTAGGGAAGAATTCTAAGGCTCATTTTGACTGCCTCCAGAAGTTAGATCAGATGGCAAATTGGATTTGGTGCTAGGTCTTTCCCTTTAGGTTTTACCCCAACAATGTTTTCATTAGTTTCGCTCACTCTCGAAATCAAGCATTTTACAGCAGGTTGGAGCAGCCTGTATCTCAGCACAGGAATAAGGTAGGGAAGAATTCTAAGGCTCATTTTGACTGCCTCCAGAAGTTAGATCAGATGGCAAATTGGATTTGGTGCTAGGTCTTTCCCTTTAGGTTTTACCCCAACAATGTTTTCATTAGTTTCGCTCACTCTCGAAATCAAGCATTTTACAGCAGGTTGGAGCAGCCTGTATCTCAGCACAGGAATAAGGTAGGGAAGAATTCTAAGGATCATTTTGACTGCCTCCAGAAGTTAGATCAGATGGCAAATTGGATTTGGTGCTAGGTCTTTCCCTTTAGGTTTTACCCCAACAATGTTTTCAGTAGTTTCGCTCACTCTCGAAATCAAGCATTTTACAGCAGGTTGGAGCAGCCTGTATCTCAGCACAGGAATAAGGTAGGGAAGAATTCTAAGGCTCATTTTGACTGCCTCCAGAAGTTAGATCAGATGGCAAATTGGATTTGGTGCTAGGTCTTTCCCTTTAGGTTTTACCCCAACAATGTTTTCATTAGTTTCGCTCACTCTCGAAATCAAGCATTTTACAGCAGGTTGGAGCAGCCTGTATCTCAGCACAGGAATAAGGTAGGGAAGAATTCTAAGGCTCATTTTGACTGCCTCCAGAAGTTAGATCAGATGGCAAATTGGATTTGGTGCTAGGTCTTTCCCTTTAGGTTTTACCCCAACAATGTTTTCATTAGTTTCGCTCACTCTCGAAATCAAGCATTTTACAGCAGGTTGGAGCAGCCTGTATCTCAGCACAGGAATAAGGTAGGGAAGAATTCAAATGCTCATTTTGACTGCCTCCAGAAGTTAGATCAGATGGCAAATTGGATTTGGTGCTAGGTCTTTCCCTTTAGGTTTTACCCCAACAATGTTTTCATTAGTTTCGCTCACTCTCGAAATCAAGCATTTTACAGCAGGTTGGAGCAGCCTGTATCTCAGCACAGGAATAAGGTAGGGAAGAATTCTAAGGCTCATTTTGACTGCCTCCAGAAGTTAGATCAGATGGCAAATTGGATTTGGTGCTAGGTCTTTCCCTTTAGGTTTTACCCCAACAATGTTTTCATTAGTTTCGCTCACTCTCGAAATCAAGCATTTTACAGCAGGTTGGAGCAGCCTGTATCTCAGCACAGGAATAAGGTAGGGAAGAATTCTAAGGATCATTTTGACTGCCTCCAGAAGTTAGATCAGATGGCAAATTGGATTTGGTGCTAGGTCTTTCCCTTTAGGTTTTACCCCAACAATGTTTTCATTAGTTTCGCTCACTCTCGAAATCAAGCATTTTACAGCAGGTTGGAGCAGCCTGTATCTCAGCACAGGAATAAGGTAGGGAAGAATTCTAAGGCTCATTTTGACTGCCTCCAGAAGTTAGATCAGATGGCAAATTGGATTTGGTGCTAGGTCTTTCCCTTTAGGTTTTACCCCAACAATGTTTTCATTAGTTTCGCTCACTCTCGAAATCAAGCATTTTACAGCAGGTTGGAGCAGCCTGTATCTCAGCACAGGAATAAGGTAGGGAAGAATTCTAAGGCTCATTTTGACTGCCTCCAGAAGTTAGATCAGATGGCAAATTGGATTTGGTGCTAGGTCTTTCCCTTTAGGTTTTACCCCAACAATGTTTTCATTAGTTTCGCTCACTCTCGAAATCAAGCATTTTACAGCAGGTTGGAGCAGCCTGTATCTCAGCACAGGAATAAGGTAGGGAAGAATTCTAAGGCTCATTTTGTCTGCCTCCAGAAGTTAGATCAGATGGCAAATTGGATTTGGTGCTAGGTCTTTCCCTTTAGGTTTTACCCCAACGATGTTTTCATTAGTTTCGCTCACTCTCGAAATCAAGCATTTTACAGCAGGTTGGGGCAGCCTGTATCTCAGCACAGGAATAAGGTAGGGAAGAATTCTAAGGCTCATTTTGACTGCCTCCAGAAGTTAGATCAGATGGCAAGTTGGATTTGGTGCTAGGTCTTTCCCTTTAGGTTTTACCCCAACAATGTTTTCATTAGTTTCGCTCACTCTCGAAATCAAGCATTTTACAGCAGGTTGGAGCAGCCTGTATCTCAGCACAGGAATAAGGTAGGGAAGAATTCTAAGGATCATTTTGACTGCCTCCAGAAGTTAGATCAGATGGCAAATTGGATTTGGTGCTAGGTCTTTCCCTTTAGGTTTTACCCCAACAATGTTTTCATTAGTTTCGCTCACTCTCGAAATCAAGCATTTTACAGCAGGTTGGAGCAGCCTGTATCTCAGCACAGGAATAAGGTAGGGAAGAATTCTAAGGCTCATTTTGACTGCCTCCAGAAGTTAGATCAGATGGCAAATTGGATTTGGTGCTAGGTCTTTCCCTTTAGGTTTTACCCCAACAATGTTTTCATTAGTTTCGCTCACTCTCGAAATCAAGCATTTTACAGCAGGTTGGAGCAGCCTGTATCTCAGCACAGGAATAAGGTAGGGAAGAATTCTAAGGCTCATTTTGACTGCCTCCAGAAGTTAGATCAGATGGCAAATTGGATTTGGTGCTAGGTCTTTCCCTTTAGGTTTTACCCCAACAATGTTTTCATTAGTTTCGCTCACTCTCGAAATCAAGCATTTTACAGCAGGTTGGAGCAGCCTGTATCTCAGCACAGGAATAAGGTAGGGAAGAATTCTAAGGATCATTTTGACTGCCTCTAGAAGTTAGATCAGATGGCAAATTGGATTTGGTGCTAGGTCTTTCCCTTTAGGTTTTACCCCAACAATGTTTTCAGTAGTTTCGCTCACTCTCGAAATCAAGCATTTTACAGCAGGTTGGAGCAGCCTGTATCTCAGCACAGGAATAAGGTAGGGAAGAATTCTAAGGCTCATTTTGACTGCCTCCAGAAGTTAGATCAGATGGCAAATTGGATTTGGTGCTAGGTCTTTCCCTTTAGGTTTTACCCCAACAATGTTTTCATTAGTTTCGCTCACTCTCGAAATCAAGCATTTTACAGCAGGTTGGAGCAGCCTGTATCTCAGCACAGGAATAAGGTAGGGAAGAATTCTAAGGCTCATTTTGACTGCCTCCAGAAGTTAGATCAGATGGCAAATTGGATTTGGTGCTAGGTCTTTCCCTTTAGGTTTTACCCCAACAATGTTTTCATTAGTTTCGCTCACTCTCGAAATCAAGCATTTTACAGCAGGTTGGAGCAGCCTGTATCTCAGCACAGGAATAAGGTAGGGAAGAATTCTAAGGCTCATTTTGACTGCCTCCAGAAGTTAGATCAGATGGCAAATTGGATTTGGTGCTAGGTCTTTCCCTTTAGGTTTTACCCCAACAATGTTTTCATTAGTTTCGCTCACTCTCGAAATCAAGCATTTTACAGCAGGTTGGAGCAGCCTGTATCTCAGCACAGGAATAAGGTAGGGAAGAATTCTAAGGCTCATTTTGACTGCCTCCAGAAGTTAGATCAGATGGCAAATTGGATTTGGTGCTAGGTCTTTCCCTTTAGGTTTTACCCCAACAATGTTTTCATTAGTTTCGCTCACTCTCGAAATCAAGCATTTTACAGCAGGTTGGAGCAGCCTGTATCTCAGCACAGGAATAAGGTAGGGAAGAATTCTAAGGCTCATTTTGACTGCCTCCAGAAGTTAGATCAGATGGCAAATTGGATTTGGTGCTAGGTCTTTCCCTTTAGGTTTTACCCCAACAATGTTTTCATTAGTTTCGCTCACTCTCGAAATCAAGCATTTTACAGCAGGTTGGAGCAGCCTGTATCTCAGCACAGGAATAATGTAGGGAAGAATTCTAAGGCTCATTTTGACTGCCTCCAGAAGTTAGATCAGATGGCAAATTGGATTTGGTGCTAGGTCTTTCCCTTTAGGTTTTACCCCAACGATGTTTTCATTAGTTTCGCTCGCTCTCGAAATCAAGCATTTTACAGCAGGTTGGAGCAGCCTGTATCTCAGCACAGGAATAAGGTAGGGAAGAATTCTAAGGCTCATTTTGACTGCCTCCAGAAGTTAGATCAGATGGCAAATTGGATTTGGTGCTAGGTCTTTCCCTTTAGGTTTTACCCCAACAATGTTTTCATTAGTTTCGCTCACTCTCGAAATCAAGCATTTTACAGCAGGTTGGAGCAGCCTGTATCTCAGCACAGGAATAAGGTAGGGAAGAATTCTAAGGATCATTTTGACTGCCTCCAGAAGTTAGATCAGATGGCAAATTGGATTTGGTGCTAGGTCTTTCCCTTTAGGTTTTACCCCAACAATGTTTTCATTAGTTTCGCTCACTCTCGAAATCAAGCATTTTACAGCAGGTTGGAGCAGCCTGTATCTCAGCACAGGAATAAG
>NW_027144437.1:0-37418 GCF_026170545.1 Melanerpes formicivorus | reverse complement strand
CACTTCTGTGAGAATACAGAGTAACATCTCAAACCAGCATCAGCACCTGCTCATTCTGCAAAATCCTGTGGGCTGACACACCAAATTGAATGTGCTACAGGTCTCCATCCACTTCTCAGTCCCACCATAAATTAGATGGAAGAAATCTCTTGCACAATGTAGGCGATAATCAAGCAGCTGTATTCACCAACCTTTACAGGAGTAAAACAAAGAGAGTTTAGGCTGGTACCTTTGAGAGAGTTCTCAGTGAATGTCTTTCCCTACCATCACTCCAAAACTGAGGTAACCCCAGAACTTCAAACCCAGCTTTAGCAGGACAAAGAACTGATGCAAAACCCTATTTTAGTGCACCCAACTTTTCTACTAGGCTTTTCTAGACTTGGGTAAGCCGCCTTTTGCTTTCTCTTGATCTCCCCAGGATGCAGCAGCTCTTGCCAAAAATAACTGTTTTAATTTTCCTTCACAATTCTCTTGCACCGTTTTAATGCTGTAGCATCACATATCCTTTTAATCCCTGCCTACACATTTTAACATTTCAAACACATGATTATTTATAAACGAAAAGCCGCCAGGGCTTTGGTGATGTAAAGTGGGGACTGAAACTGGGGAGGGGGAAGAGGGGAGGGTGAGTCATCATTTTCTGGTTTTAATCCTTCACTGCTCCTCTGTTTTGGGCTTTGTTATTAGCAGTAGCACTTACTCAGTTTGAGAAGGGCCAAGACAGCAAACAAGTTATCTGAATTTGAAAGCCAAACAATTCCAACTCCTAATTCAGTCATGCACGGGTGCTCCAGGCTGTTCAGTCCCTTGAGATCCCTTTTTCTGTAGCCTAGTCTTTTCCCTCCTTTAAGTGCCAACCCATCCACAGCCTTTGGCTGGGGTTTTGTCCATCCCCACCTGCTCCTGCAAGAGGGAGAACAGACTGGGATGGAGTGACGCCAGCCTTAAGTTTTGTGCTGTATTCAGAGCTAGGCATTGCCACACCAAAGGGAGCAAACGGGTTACAAAAACTGTTTTCACAGACAAAGCAAGGCACTTGAACACCACCCCTGCTCCAACTAAAACACCACTTTGAAACAAGTTGCACTGCATACTGAAGGGGAGACAGCACTTGTTCAAAATCCCCTCTCCTTTTTGGTCAGTGCTCAACATGGCAGTGAAAAATCTGTCCTCCGGCCCAATTATACCACTCTGCTGATGCTGTAACAAAAGAATAAAGAGCCATGACAGAAATAACAAGGTAACCTACATCTCTTATGGACGCAACAGCAGGAGGTGGAGAAATTAACTGTCATCATACACAATTTTTCTTCCCACTTCAAGCACCCTCTCTGTCTCTAAACACTCCTTCTATGCACACCTTCCTGTGGGAAAAAAACTTCTAAAGATTCACCCTCCTATGCCCATCTATATACCTCACACCACTTATAACTCCAGTGAGAAACAACCCTTTGCCTTTAGCTATGGGAGCTGGGCAGCACAGGAGCCCGAGTCCAACCTAGGAACTGACAGCATGCAAGTTCCAGTTCTAGACTTTTTAGGGGTACTTATGTTTGGAAAAAACCTTACATGTGGATGCCTCAGGTTCAGCTGCCATACCCATGTTTCTGTACACTTTCAAAAGTGTGAATACTCTTGAGCTCCAAGTATAATTTAAGACAACTAAAAATATGCAGAACCTCGGAGAATTAGAGTAGTTATTTCAGTAAATTAACTAGGTAGCAACTGTGAAAATGCTGATGTTAGACAGTACTTCAGCTTCCTGGGCTATAAATGGGTATAATTTTTACTTACCTGACAGGTGTGTCACAAGAATTAGCTAATATTGACACTTTGATCTTTAAAATGCTTTGCCAAGTATTAATTAAGGAAGGTTCACTTTGCATTTAAAATAGCTAGTATTTTGAAGCTGAGTTTGTCTCCATCCCTCTCCTAAAATGGTAAAGAATCTACTGTTTGTTTTACTATTTATTCCCTAGGAGATTTTTATTTGAGAAATATAAGAAAGACAGACTGATATGCAGATCTATGTTTCAAGGACACATGGATACCTCTAAATAAAATGCTGTGTTCTGTTGCAAGAATCTTCTCTCCTGTGGGTCTTGTAGCCAGACCTTTAGATTTAGGTCAAATGTTACTGAATGAAGGAAGAAAGAACACCCCAATCCTTCAGTAAACTTTGTTTTTATAACTAACCTACTAGTCTTTTTCACAAGGCAGGTCTCAAAGTGATGCATGAAAAGTTCAGAACATGTTGCAGATACTCAAGTACTGCATCTTCTGGTTTCTCCGCAAAGGGAAAGGTGTCAACATATGGGCAGAACTCTATTACAGTTTTGTCTTGTAGCTAGTGATACACAGTGCATTCAAAGCTGCATGATGCTTTTCTTAGATGGGTCACCCACATTGGTTGCTCCTAAAGAAATATGAAGAGACAAGGCTTGCCTGTGGAGCTCTGTCCCAGTCGTTCTACACTTGATAATAAGGGCAGAACCCTCACTATGGGCACTCTTCAACAAGGTCTAGTAGCAAAAGCATGACATTTGGCCTTTATATGGCCCAGTGAATATAAACCCAGATTAGAGGGAAATGAAAGACTACTTAATAGCATATGGGAAAACAGCAGCATAAATCTCCAGATAAGCTCCTCTGCACACCCCAGAGAGATCATTACCCAGGGCTTTCCCAGTTGCTACTGCTGGTGGTTACAGTCTGACTTGGTGACACATGTTTCTTGTGCTGGTATTGCAGAGATATCAACTCTCCTGGACTCACAGTATTTTCTCTACTATCAGCCAGGTAACAAAAGTAATACAGAGCTGAAGAGAAAGACAAAAAGATGGAATACAGGTACTGGAAGATAGGCCAGAAAGTACATGCATGAAGAGAGATGCAACCCCTGCGTAGATCCTCTAAAACACCTGTTAGGGTTTCAGGGTGATGACAGCAGAAATAGATCTGAGAACATTTTGAAAGCTCATTCTTGTCTCTTGCCCAAGATGTGCAGAAGACGTGCTAACAATGTTACCCAACGTTTTGGTGACTAAAGTCCTGCGGATCTAACGACAAGTAGTCTTAGAGGTGATTCTTGGGACTAACGTCTGATTGATTGTCACATCTAGAAAATACTGCAATTTTAAGTTCCTTGTGCAAATCCTTCATGACATTCTCTGTGATGGAAGACTTTTTCCCCTGTGTCCCTGTCTCATTTCATGCACAGCATAGACATTATTTAATGAACTAGCAACTCGTCAATAATTATTTTCTCCTTATTATCCAGCGTGGCTTTATGCCTTACTGTGTTATTTATCCAAATGCTGTTGAGAATTATTTATTCACAATATAGGAGCCAAGTTCTTATAAACAACAATTAATTTTACAATACCCAGCTGGATCCTGAAACTAAGGTGGACATTTTTTGAATGGGCACTGGTTCTGAGCAGCTACTTTATAATCCTAGAAGTCTGAAAAGCACCTCATAGACATTAGAGAAAGAACCTGCCTACCAGCAATGAAAGCTTAGTGACAGCACATGACATGATGAGCCAAGCTACAATGGTACCAATGCATACATTTTACATAAGAAATACTGTTAAGAATAGGCAAGAAAATACTCAATGCTACATTAAGAACTTGTTCCAGAGATCTCAGATTACAAGATGTGCACCAAAACCCTGATGCTATGTGTTCTTCCTGCCCACCCTGTGCACTTTCCTTCCTGTGTTCTGTTGCTGCCTGGCACACACTCCCCTTCCTTCTCCTTGCAGTCACTGCCTCAAGTTTATTTTGATTTATCATCAGTGTAATGCAATACAATTTGCAGGTTATCAGCCCCTCCAGTCCAGTTTACATTTTCCCTAGTCTTTCACTGAGTTTTTAAAAGAGAAAAAGCTCTCTTGCTCTCTCCATCTCCTCTCTCCTATTCACCAGGTGAAGAAAGTCAGCAAATCAATATTTCACTGCATTCCTCCAGCATCCCAACTTTCAGAATACAAAAAGTCAGTCCATAAGCTTATTGGAAAAGAATGAGGAAGTTTTTGCAACTTACACTTTCTAGCTTTATGAGTAACAAAAGCCAAAATTGTACCAGCTATCCTACCACACCATCACAATGTATTCAAATCCAAGTTTCAGATTTATTTTTCAATTTTGACTACACCATGTGGGTGTGTCACATGCACAAAAGTAAAATATCGGAAAAGTAATGTCTATGTGAGATCATATATGTATTTACATCAAGGACAAAATGCTAGCATACATCTCTCCACAAGGATGTGTTTATTCCTCTGTCAGTTTCATGACCATCTAATAATCATGCTGTCAATAGTCTACTGCTCAGCTTCCTGAAATGCAGCTCTACTTCATGTCTTTTATTTCTTTTTGCATACATACTTATATCAAATGACATTTTAACTGGGCAGATATCTTTTACAAATCAACCTATACTCAAATGGCCCTTTCCTGCTAAACAGGCGCTTCAGAAACTACAAACAAATCCCCAATATTCTGCTTATTTCACAAAAAAAAAAAAAGAAAATTAAGACAACAGTACCTCTTCCCAAATTTTCCAGGAGATACTGCTGAAAATCAAGTTAATAAGAACAATACAAAAGCAACTCAAGAAAAACTTTTACATGTACAAACTTGTCACACACACACAGACTATTGTTCAAGTGGCACTGGCCTGAACAAGGTCACTTGAAATGTCCTTTTAGGACCTTGAAGCAACTAAAGTGACTGGTGCCAGTAAATGCTTTCAAAGCTTGTTTTGATCAGGTTTTAGGGCGTTGGTTTTACATCTCATAAGCCTATACAGGCTTCAAACTGGGCCAGATATCAGTAATGTAGAGAGGCAATGCACAGTTTACTCTGTAAATATTTGTCTTAGGTACGCTGAGGATCTTAATTTCAAGCAACCCCTTATCAGTAGCCAACTCCATATAAACCACACAGTATTTCACAATGTTCCTGCAGTATCTCAGTGCTTTGGTATTACTGGTCAGTTAGTAGTTTTAGAAGAGAGGTTTATAAACCCCAAAGGCTAAATAAAATTAAAGTTGTTGCAGCTTATTATGCATTTAAGACAGGATCACCGTCCTATTAGACACCTAAGTCGTGAATTCTGTACTTTATCCAGCATTTTGAAGGGCTTAGTTAACTGTTTCCAAACTCATCAGGCAGGCCATGGGAAATGGAAGGTGAGATTGTAGGGAAAATGTAATATGAAAAAACTCTGGAACAAATCTCTGGCAGCTAGAAGTCCATGACTATCACTACCCTGCACACCAAAGCCACTCATAGCCACCTGGGATATGACTTGCAGAGATACAGCTTTGCTTCACATACAAATATGTATGTACACTTGTGCATGCACACAAGTAGGGAGCTCACATTATTATAAAAACAATAATGGCTAAGCAATAACTTTAAGAAAATTAATGGGTTATTCAGCAGCAAAGTAATAGTTCCAAGAAGATCTAGAAAATGAACCCATGCTCTTATTGTTAGAGAACTATTGACTCCTGGTTTGAAAAAGTGACCTCAAGTGAGCAATGATGCACTTAGCCCTCAACTTGCAGCCACTGTATTTCACTCTAAATTGAATTGCCAATCCATAGTGCAATCTTCTTCTACTATAAACTTACATCTTTGGAGCAAGTATACAGAATGCTACTATACACTATCTGCATTACTCCAAGTTAGAGCACATTCCTCTTGAAGTGGAAAATATGTCCACATTACAGAATTTAAATACCCCCATGGGTATTTTAACAGGGTTAGTGTCTTTTTTTTCCTTTCCTTTTAAGGACACTTAGTGACAACTTCATGTTGACATTTTTCCTGTGAACATTTCATAAGCATGTAAATAACTAATAGGATGTGGCCCCATTAAAAACATTTAGATATGTATAGCCTACAGACCCATACTGAAAACCACACAGCGCAGACCTTTTTTGTGTCACACACATACGCACAATGATCAGGTCCAGCATTGCTGCCGTGTTAAAATTTTTGGCAAATTCAGCTGCCAATTTAGCATGATTTATAACATCACCAGTGTCAGTGGTGTGCAAACGTAACTAATTGACACATGCCATTAAATACTTACATTCACTTTTCCAGCAAGTCTTCTTCACTACAATCAAGTTATTTTCCAGCACAGTGTTTAATCTTCTTACTAAATAAAAGAAGGTAGCAATTAAAAATATATTCGTAAGCACTCAGCTACGTTCAGTCATCATAAATTTATGAACTTTAAAATAATGATTTAAGATAATCTATAATGTCCCATAAACTTGTAAGTTGTTTAGATATAGTCAATTTTATTACATTTTAA
This sequence comes from Melanerpes formicivorus, assembly GCF_026170545.1. Classification (NCBI taxonomy): domain Eukaryota; kingdom Metazoa; phylum Chordata; class Aves; order Piciformes; family Picidae; genus Melanerpes; species Melanerpes formicivorus. Next base: position 31,081 of record NW_027144437.1, on the reverse strand, counting down.
ACACAACTTGAGCACACCATAACTTTCAATCCTGAGGCTACACGGGACAATGTTTTGTATTTCAATAGCTCCTTGGGTAATAAATCAGATGGACAGCTGCTCACAGATGTACGACTAATTACTGAAGAACTGAGAGCTCCACTGATATATTACCAGAAAGAATGCCTGGCATTACAGATGGATTATTGTATGACTTGGCACTCCTCTAGTTAGAGCTTGAATGTGCTCTTATCAATGGCAGTACTCAGCACCTCCCACGATCAAACATTCAAGGATGGAAGAGAAACAGTGTCTGTCCCTCTAGGGAAGTGTAAAATACTATCTGATATTCTTTGACATCACTGCATATGCCAAAAAGTAATAAAAAATTGTTCATGCAGATTGTTCAACACTGATAACTGTCCTTGAAAAAATATCTCAGTCAATAGATGCAGCAAGTGTTGAATGCCCCAACCTCTCTCTTACACACACTTATCTCTGTTACTTTTTAGCAAAGCATGTAATGCCTATTGAAACAGTTTGCACGCACTAGAAGATTGTCCGCATGGCAATTCCCTGTGGAGACAGACTCAAACACCTGGCACAATCCACCATCTTTTCTCCAAAGACAACTCATCTCAGCTGAACCTGACTTTGAGAATTCTGTTTCACTGGCCCCCCAGGGACGTACAACACAAATATCAGCAAGACTTTTATTTTCCCTTTGTGTTCCTTGAGGCTGTCCAGTACTAAAATAAGTTTATTTTGTTAATATTTCAATGGGATTACATTTCTTGTTTGCATATTCCATATCTAGTTGCTGTGGTAACACATTCTTTAAGACTTTGTACATTCATCTCTTCCCAGAGAAAAGCTTTTTGAGGGAATCTGCTCCTTCACTGGGTGGAGGATGAACATGAATAACAGCAAAATAATGAGATGAGGGACGTGAGAGAAGAGCCAAGTAGGATATTTAGACCATAGTGGCATGATATGGCCAAACCAGAGAGTACAGACTTGAATTGGGACTGAAGGAAAATGATTGAGAGAAGTAGAAGGGGAGTGTAAATGAAACAGACAACCCAAAAGACAGATGGGAAAAAAATCTTAGACTTTTAACCATGGAAAAGGGCAAATTTCTTTCTATGTCTTGCTGATAAAGGAAAAAAAAACAGACCTGGTGCAGCAACTTAAGCATATAAAGGACAAGGAAAGACATAACTAAAGGGGAGTACAAAGGTATGTGAAAGATCATGATACTGTCAACAGCCATGAAGAAAGGAGTTGGAGGTAGTTAGCAAGGAAACAAGACTTAATACCATGGAGAAGTTTCCTTTATATATCCATGTTGTCTCCCATTTAGAGCATATTTGGCATCATTGCTAAAGAGTGATTTAGGCATGTCTTAGACCCTTAGTTCACATCTCAACTTCGCAAATGCAACATCTGAAGTGTGTGGAAATTAGTGTTTTGTGAGCCTGGAAAAGGAATCAAGAGGCTGAGGGAGCCAAGGTTACTTAGCCTGGAGAAGAGGAGGCTCAGGACAGACCTTATTGCTGCCTACAACTACCTGAAGGGAGGTTGTAGCCAGGTGGGGGTTGGTCTCTTCTCCCAGGCAACCAGCACCAGAACCAGAGGACACAGTCTCAAGCTGTGCCAGGGAGGTTTAGGCTGGATGTTAGGAAAAAGTTCTTCATGGAAAAAGTGATTGCCCATTGGAATGGGCTGCCTGGGAAAGTGGTAGTCACCGTCACTGGAGGTGTTTAGGAAGTGACTGGATGGGCTACTTGGTGCCATGGTTTAGTTGATTAGATAGTGTTGGATGATAGGTTGGGCTCAATGATCTCAAAGGTCTCTTCCAACCTGGTCTGGTCTATTCTACTCTACTCTACTCTACTCTACTCTACTCTATTCTATTCGCTGTCATTTGTGACTGTAATGTCCATCTTACCCTCAGTAATAACAGTACATCCCCTGCTAATAAGATCAGAAATTTATTTCTTGAGAAAATAGTTGCAACCATAAGCCAGGAACTGGCAGAGAGTAACTAGACTTATGTGTCAGTTTTCACACGGGTACACCAGGCATTTTAGTCTGTAGTTGGTAATCAGCTGTGCCAGAGTGTGATGCTATCAAACTGTACTCATTTTTCTCTGTTATAACATAGGAAGCCTTTTTCATAAGAGGATTGGGACACAAGCCAGAAATCTCACTCACTGTCTCCCTTTTGATTCAGACTGAGTCATCAGATTTTCCAGTTTCTTCACTCAAATGGCACATTGCTTTGGCTAGGTTTAGATGGACACAAGTGGTACCATCTGCTGCAACAGTTCCTGGTTGTGTTTGGTTTTGTTTTTCCCTTCTACCTCCTGCTTGTAGCACAACAGCTCTTTTTCAGAATCTTATGCTGGAACACCACGAGGAACTAGTCTTTCATGTTATGACTTTGGCCAGCTGACCAATAAAAATGGATTGACTTAACTACAGGAACTGAAGTACACATTGCTATTACAGGCTCTCTGGCAGGTGGATGCTCTTGCAGACTGACCTAAGTTAAAAGTACCTAGATTACATAGAGCAGTTGTTCTGTAAAGCTGACAGAAAACATGAGCACAAGCAAAGCAAGATGGTAGGAGGTGCTTACACAAGCTAACTTCAGTCTAACAAGGTTATGTCTCCTCTCTCTACTGGCTTGACTTCCATGTATACCTCTGGAGGAGGAATCAATCTTCCCTGAGCCATTTTTCAGCGGAGAGACCTTCTCCCCTTCATAATCCACAGAGGACAGCAGGGAAATTACTGCCATTAGACTGCACTTAGCTCTTATACTGTCCAACTCCAGTTTGAATGCACTTAACTGCTCTCACCTTTCATGACACAATTTCTGCCTTTCAAATCAAAATACCTCTTTAGGATGAAAAGACAAAGACCACCATGGATGTGTCATGCAGTCAAGACCATTGGGACAGGTCAATAACCCAGCAGGGACAAGACAACTGTAAATAACTTCCCCATCCTGCAAGCATCCTCTCCCTTATCAGGCAGCTGCACCTCTGTATGTAGGGTGAATGTCTCAGGTACCAGAATTTTAAAAAGACTGCAAACTCAGGCTGATCAGTTGTGTCCTAGAGCAAAATTTTGCAACTGGATAAGACACTGTCCAGGCACTGTGGCTGTTGAGGGGATTGTGGCTTCCAAAATCTGCAAGAAACAGAGCATGGCAGTACCTAAAGCAGACTTTGCTGTAAGAAAGAATGTACTGAATGCTTTTTTTTGTTTGTTTGCTTGCTTGCTTCTAAAGCTAAAAAAACCCCACCACACCCAGACCATAAACCACATTTCTTCGATGGAGGCTTTTGTTTGTTAGAAAGGGCATGCAGGGGGTCAGGGATAGAAAGTTGCACTATCCGGTTCCCAGACACAGACCTTACTCCCATGAGCTTTCAGCTACATGTAACATATGGATCAGATACAGGCTTCTATACACCCTGAAGCTTTTCTCTGTCTGTTGAGCTAGCAAGCACAGTACACTTGATAGGATAACACCATATACTGCCTTTTTGAGCTTAATTTTTAAAATGGATCCTCACATTTTGGTGCTGGGAAAGCTGCATTACAACACTGAGACCATGTCCTGCAAATACGATATAGAATTTACTACTAAAATCTTTAAGATTATATCAAATGTCAGCTTAAGACTCTAAACACTGCAGTGAACTCAGTCTCACACTACTAAACCCAGTATCTGGCCAATGCTGCATTTTCCCTCACTTTCAGTTCTCCACCTTATGTTGCTCTTGATCATTTCCACTCTGCCCTCTCCAACTGCTTGACCTCAGAGACATCCATTTGACTTCTAGAACATGAAACCCAAAGTTTTATTACTGACTTCCCTTCTGTCTCCTCAGCTTGGCTATCTTAGGCTTAGTATCCTTGTCATTTTGAAGCTGCTCTACCTTCAATACAATTAAACCCTCTTCCCACTCCACTCCCTTTTGTTTCCAGTCAATTCCACTTTCTTTTGACCTCAGTTTTATGCACTATGAAAACACTTTGACCAACCCTGTGCAAAAATTGGTGATTCTTCCCCTCTACTCTACTCTTGTGACACCCCACTTGGAGTACTGGATCCAGTTGTGGAGCCCCCAACATAAAAGAACATCAATCTGCTGGAGCAGGTCCAGAGGGTCACAAAGATGATCAGAGGGCTGGAGCACCTTCTCTATGAGGACAGGCTGCAAGAGTTGGGGCTAATCAGCCTGGAGAAGAGAAGGCTCCAGGAAGACCTTATAGCAGATCTCTGGTACCTGAAGGGGTCCTATGAGAAAGGGACATTTTATAAGGGCTTCTAGTGATAGGACAAGGGATAAAGGGTTTAGGCTGGAAGAGGACAGATTTAGAGAAATTCTTTACAGTGAGGATGGTGAGACACTGAAACAAGTTGCCCAGGGAGGTTGTGGATGCCCCCTCCTTGGAAGTGTTCAAGGCCAGGTTGGACAGGGCCCTGAGGAGCCTTATCTAGTGGAAGATGTCCTTGCCCATGGCATCGGGGTTGGAACTAGATGATCTTTTAAGGTTCCTTCTAACTCAAACCATTCTATGATATGAACTCTGGTTGTCTGTAGTTTAAGCATACTTGCACTGACCCTGGTTAGTCTATGTGACAAGTATCCTATGCAGGTGAGAAAAGATCTAAATTTTTCTACATGCTAGGCTAATCAACAAACATTAGAGATACCTCCATATATTTTTTTTTTTTATCCCCAGGGTTAGTTAGTAAGTTCCAGGGACTTAAAGGATAAATTCAAAATCATAAAGAATACAGTCTATGCCAATGACTTTTCAAATCCCATGATGCAAATTGTTTCAAAATGCATCCTGTGAGAAGTTACTTATATCACATTACAGAAGATTTACACACGCTAGTGCAGATGCCTCATCAAACCTGATAGTTTCTCTGTACTCATACAGCTCTATTTCCTGTACAGCTAAAGGAAGAAGGTTGGCTCTTCCGGAAGGCAATGGAAACTGGGTTTCTTCCTTTTACTGTTGCATGGAGGCATCCCAGTTGCTTATGTTAGGAGTGCTGATCGACAGCTGCCTAAACATGAGCCAGCAGTGTGTCCAGGTGGCCAAGAGGGCCAATGGCATCCTGGCCTACATTAGGAATAGTGTGGCCAGCAGGAGCAGGGAAGTCATTGTGCCCCTGTACTCTGCATTGGTTAGGCCACACCTTGAGTACTGTGTCCAGCTCTGGGCCCCTCAGTTTAAGAAGGACATTGAGACACTTGAACGTGTCCAGAGAAGGGCAACAAGGCTGGTGAGAGGCCTTGAGCACAAGCCCTATGAGGAGAGGCTGAGGGAGCTGGGATTGTTTAGCCTGGAGAAGAGGAGGCTCAGAGACCTCATTGCTGTCTACAACTACCTGAAAGGTGGTTGTAGCCAGGAAGGGGTTGGTCTCTTCTCCCAGGCAACCAGCACCAGAACAAGAGGACACAGTCTCAAGCTGCACCAGGGGAAGTTTAGGCTTGAGGAAAGGAGAAAGTTCTTCACTGAGAGAGTCATTCCTTATTGGAATGTGCTGCCTGGGGAGGTGGTGGAGTCACCATCCCTGGAGGTGTTCACGAGGAGATTGGACGTGGCACTTGGTGCCATGGTCTAGTCATGAGGTCTGTGGTTACACGTTGGACTCGGTGATCCTCGAGGTCTCTTCCAACCTTAGCGACACTGTGATACTGTGAGTCTGGGTTGTTAAAGTGAGTTATCATCATTATATAATAGCATTTTGTGCCCCCTGACTAAAAAAAATATTCAGAAGTTAGTGATGAAGTCATCCATGCCTTTATTCCGATATACTCTACATAAAGAGAGGGACAGTAAAGAACCTGTTTTTAACAGCTTAGCAGGATGGCCACATACAGGATTTTCATGAAGCACTTTGCCTTCTCTACATCTGTCAGGAGACTAGAGTGGACTTCTTGGAAAGTTGCCAAGGCAGATCTCTCATTTCTAACTCGCATAGCTTCCCAAGTAATAAAGACTGCCTGTAAGCATGAGCCCAGTCTCTGATTATTAAGTAAACACTTGCCACTTATGTTCCAGATGAAGATTAACCATCAAGCACTTTACAAAACATGCTGCTTTGGAGACCAAAGGTGAAATCCAGTGGGCACTGAAGTGTGAGTTTCTGCAAGGCCAATATTGCTGTCCTGAATGTGCAAGTGTGCGTTAATGCGTTCACATAGGGAACGGCTACAGGAGCAACTGACACACTCCTGTGCAAAGCCAGAAAACATTCACACTTCCACTTCGATGAGCCTGTGCATTTAACTAGCCTCACTCCATTAAAATACATTTATATATGTCTACCCTTGAAGAGCACACCATGCTCAAGGTCCCAGACAGACAAGCCTTTATCATTCAAGGGGCAGAGCGTAAAAGAAATTCAAACATTCTTTGTACTTACTGTTACCTTCCCAGTTAGCTTTAGACAGCACTTTTTCAGCATGGGAGGACACTGATTTTTTTTTCTCTGAAGCCTCACTTCTTGCTCTGAGAATGCATAGGGGCAAGGCCAGCCACCGTGACACACTGTCTCCATGCAAGTGGCCTGTTTGTACAACCTGGTGGTCTCCTAGCAGTGAAAAATATTCCCCACATCATGAGCATCATCTAGTCCAGGTGACAGGAAAGACTACACAGCAGAACAAAGTTTACTCTTAGTTTTTCAGGAATTCAACAACATGCTGGCACAGCCACATTTTTAAATTACACAAAATTACCCAAAGCTGACAAGTCCAGTTTTCCCTTCACTTCGCTATTACTTCAAAGTCATAAAATGATGTTGCCATTTCCCTCTGTTCTCGGCTCAAGAGGATTACCTAATAATTTTTAATTTTCTCCCTTGGCTTCTGAGGGCCTAGGAAGAGAAGAGGCATGGAGAGAGGCATGTCGAAAAATAGGGAAGACTGTCATCTATGTTTGCGCTGACCTTAGAGAACAATACAAACACAGATCAGTTAGACCAGTTTGCCATCACCAGCAGCTTCCAAAGTACAGGAGCAACTCAATCATTTCAAAATACCAATTCAATGACAAGAATTATTAGGAATCTTGTGTTATTTTGGTGATGTGCATGTTGTCCCCAAACTGGGTTCTTTACCCCGCACACAAAACCAATCAACACACAGAATTAAGATATTTGTTTTCCTCCAGTTCTGCATAACAAAGGGTGCTAGGTACAATAAAACAAGTATCTCATCTCTGTAGCATCAATTGGGTTTTGCACACCAAGTAAAGAAACTGTTTTAGGGACAACATGCACATGCAGCCTTACAGACAGTTTTATGCTTGAAATCTTGCACAGCTGCTGATTTGGTTTAAAACAACCCCAGCAACAGCAACCACAGACCCCTTCACAAAAAAACAGCTATTAGCTACTAACTGAAGAACACAAAAAGTCCCTGAAATTGTCTTATGACCATTACTGTTCAATCAAGGTAAACTGTGAACCATCCAAAGACACTGCTTCAGAGTCTTTCACCTCGAAAAAGAAAATCAGTATCTGCTATATTACACTCCTCCTTTCATCTTCATGTCATTGAAGGCATTTCACAGGCAGTTTTATTTCTGAAAGCACTGATTTTTGATCGATCTGCTCTGGCCTGCATTTGAAATAGGATACTATATGAAATTGGATCTTGAGAGCCTCAGACATGTCCAGACTTGCATGGAAGGTTAAACAAGAATAAAAAGAAGGCTTTTTTAAACACAGGGTGCTAAAAAAACTGTTTTTAAAGTGCCCTCCATTTCTCTCAACTGGAAGTAATAAATTTCCTCTATGAAGTCTTTTATATCAAACTCTTGTCATTGGTATGCAACTCACCTCAGAAATATGCATTTTAATAGTCAACCAAAGTGATCCAAACCACCAAGGTAATTAAGACCACTTTAAAACTGGCTTCGCTACCTTTCCCCATACATCTGCCAAGCTACCGCCCAGTCCTGCAGTCTCTTAATCACGTAGTCGGTGGGAGTATTCGCACAAGAATTTAAAGGTTTACACCCTAGATTACAAAATGCAGCCTACCTTACTGGAAAAAGGAGCAGGCATGACAGTAGGAATGTGAAAAAAGGGAGGAAAAACCACTTAATGTAGACAGGTAAAAAGGAAATGCACCACGGATGAGAGAGAAGTGACATAAAGAGATAAGAAGGAAAGGTTGGTGTGGAAAATAAGAGGAAAAGCATAAAAGGATGGAGAGCTTATCCTGAACACTATAGGGCTTTAAAGGCCTTTGCAAGACATTGAACAGAGAAGAAAGTGCAGGAAAAAAAGTTAGACATAGCAAATTGGACTGAAGAGCTGAGAGCTTTATTTTTAATTTTTATTTAAGTCAAAATTACCCATGGATCACTTTCAAAATCCTTTTTCATCTCCCACTGGGATGCTGATTCCTCTGGAGCAGAATATGAGATGGGGTGAGGATTCCTGGCATCGTGAACCATGAAAGCCTTGCCAGCGTGCAGACAGATAGATCAGTGAAGTCTTGGTGCCTCCTTTGACTGCAACCAATTTTTCCCAGGATAGCCCATTGCAGTGCTATTTTTTTCCCCTCTTTTTTTCTTTTTCCTGTTTGTTTCTAAAACTGCAAAAAGGCATCACTGCAAAGCCCGGTTTGAAGTCTGAGTAAAATTTCACTTTTCCCACTGAGAAATGTGCAAAAATCAGAACTGTGCCTCTTGCTGGCCATACCAGAAAGCATCACAAAAAATAAAAATTAAATAACAGGGATGTTTCGTTTGCTCATCAAAATCACAGAACAAGGTGACTCTGCCTAATTATCAGCAATATAAGAACACGGCCTTCCTTCAAATCAGGCAGAAGGGCTCTTCTTGTCTTCTTGTGCCTCTCAGGGAATCAGTGTGATCCCGCCCCATCCCCCACTTCCTTCCTCCATGAGCTGTCTTCCCAATCTGGAATCCTTCAGAGCTGGGAAACAGACCCCCTGCCTTGATTCCCATCATCTACACCAATTTATGTTAGCAAGCCAGGCCAGCTGGCCACTTCCACACCCAAGGAGCCCATACGCTCTGATGCTGTGCTGTTTTTACATAAACAGCAAACCCAAACCCAGGAAAGTGCAACAGTCCAGCAGAGCTTTGCCTGCCAGGTTAAAACTTACTCCCTGCACTGTGATCTTAACCTGCTTGCTACTGCTGAGCACAGACACTTCCCCGGGTATAGCTGCTCCTCTTTCACAAAAAATGTCAAAGGTATTTCTAGGCTGGGGGAAGGGTGAATGCTTATTGTTGTTACTTCAGTAGGAAAGACACATGTTTGTTGCTTTGTTTTAAAAAAGAAGCTGTTCCAAACTGTGACAGGAGCTGGGCTCAGGCTGATACTGCCCTATCTTGCAGAGCAAGTCACAGCAGGTTCTGTAATTGCAGGCTCTGCAAACATTGATTTTATCCCTGCACCCCAGGATCTTAACTTGCTCCATGCTCCTGAGCAGAGGACACCTGTGATTGCAGCTGTTGGCATCAACAGGGAACAACCAGCTGACCCAAAGGTCCAGCCAACTTCAGTCCTTCCTTGGCTAACAGCCTTCTCTTTTCCCCTTTTCTTTCCTTTTCTTCTCTTTTTATTTTTTCCCCCCCACTTTTCTCTTTTCTTTCTTTTCTTTTCTTTTCTTTTCTTTTCTTTTCTTTTCTTTTCTTTTCTTTTCTTTTCTTTTCTTTTCTTTTCTTTTCTTTTCTTTTCTTTTCTCTTCTCTTCTCTTCTCTTCTCTTCTCTTCTCTTCTCTTCTCTTCTCTTCTCTTCTCTTCTCTTCTCTTTTTTCTTTTCTTTTCTTTTCTTTTCTTTTCTTTTCTTTTCTTTTCTTTTCTTTTCTTTTCTTTTCTTTTCTCTTTTCTTTTCTTTTCTTTTCTTTTCTTTTCTTTTCTTTTCTTTTCTTTTCTTTTCTTTTCTTTTCTTTTCTTTTCTCTTTTCTTTTCTTTTCTTTCTTTTCTTTTCTTTTCTTTTTTCTTTTCTCTTTTCTTTTCTTTTCTTTTCTTTTCTTTTCTTTTCTTTTCTTTTCTTTTCTTTTCTTTTCTTTTCTTTTCTTTTCTTTTCTTTTCTTTTCTTTTCTTTTCTTTTTTCTTCTCTTTTCTTTTCTTCTCTTTTCTTCTCCTTTCTTCTCTTCTCTTATCTTTTCCTTTTTTATTTTCTTTTATCTTTTCCTTTTTTATTTTCTTTTCTCTTATCCTTTTTTCTTTAACCTCTTTCTTTCATGTTTACATGGGACACAAGCTACAGGAAAAAATGCTTGTTGTTCAGTTTAATAACTTTTTTTCCTGCTAGCAGAGGAAACCACATTTGGATCCACACGAAGGGAAAGGCAATATTTATAAAGGAAGTTCCCACACTTCCTCTTCAAACAAATCACTCCTGACTGGTTTTGCAATTACAGCCCTACTGTAAAAAGAACGGAGGAGGTTTAGTCAAAAAAAGCATTGAGTATATTCTTTCCTTTTAAAGTCACTTGCCTCTGAAAAGGCAGCTTCCAGAGAGGTGAAAGAGTTAAGCACTTGGGACAAACTGTCAAGTTTTAAACTGTCAAGTTTTCAGTAACTAATTTACTCTTCCGGTAGGCCTGGAGGAAATCCACAGCCACCACAAATATTTCTTGCTCGTTTCAATACTACTCTTTGTGAAATGGATTTTAATGGCCAAGCAAAGCGATCCAAACCGCAGATGTAATTAAAGCTGCTGAAACTGGCTCCACGAAAGGCTGAGAAGCACCCCATGCCCTGTCTGAGGGCAGCCACCATGGCACAGGCTGGGCATAGCAGCAGTGACACCAGGAAACCTTGTCCTCATCCTTGCCACAGTGCGATGGCCGTGACTGGCACAAGCCAGTGAAGGATGTCTGTGGTGAGGATGCTGCTCTAATCTGGAGGAGCATTTGGTCTCGCCCTGTTTCCATCCCACGCCATGCTCTCTGGATTGTAAAATTCTGCCATTGCATGCCCACTTGTTTGCAATACTGCAGCATTAAAAATATCTCATCCATGGGAAAACTGTATTTGACAAGCAGTATTTCTCACTGCACACATCAGTTAAAAGTCTGCAACACTAGTGTAGGCAGCTGTGACACTTTTCTGGCAATTCATGGCAAATCAGCTTCCTATTTGAACTACACCTTGATTTCTTCTGCAGTGAGTCAAACCCCTAGTCTGCCTGAAAGGTCAGTAGTTCCCTGATATTGAAATTTCTATTAGATCCATACTTAGCAAAGGAAGAATAAATTTTTCCCAAAACTCCTATCCAAAGAGGGGGAGGATGGAAAGTAAGATCAACATACCTGCTGAAAATAGCTCTTGAAATAAAAAGTATGACTGCTTTGGCAATTACTAACTTCTCTCTCCTCCTGCGCACCCCTCCTCAGACATGCTGAGGTGTGAAAGGCTTAGGAAACTCCCTGTCCCTACTCTGCATTTCTTTTAATGTTTAATTTTAGATTAGAACACAATTGGATTTGGACTTGGTTAACCTTTCATCCACAGAAAATCCCACACCTTTGAGTTACTAATTTCATTTGATAACAGCTGCAGAAAACTAACTCCATATTTTTGAAGTTAAGTCATTGCCAAATTCTGTTTTCAAGTGCCAGCTGCCCAGAATAAAACTAAAGAACTTCCCAAAACAATTATATTTAAATTATTAATTAAAACCACTTGGAATATTATAATTAAAATCAATTAGTTTATGCAAAGAGATCTACAAACCAAAAACACAGTTACAGAGAAAGAAATTCATTGGCTGATGAATAATTAATATGGCTCTTCATTTGTTTAACCTCATGTGCCAAGTAGAACAAAGGAAAAGTCATTAATACGAGTGGATTGCAGAGCTAACAGAGATCGTTACACATTTATAATCACTAAACTGTTTAAGTGGAAAGTTTGCAGAGAAAAAAAAAACACCAAGCAACCCTGCAATATTAGGTTCAGAACAAACTACAAAGCAAAGCAAAGCAGAGCTGCCTCTTAGGCTTGTTTGCTGTAGGTAAGCAGCAAGATCTGTCATCAGCTGTTAAGAAGCGAGGTGTTCCTTTGAAACCTCTGTTTCAGACCTGCGAGTAAGATTCATGAAAGTAGCTGGCCTGACTGCCCTCCTGCCTCTGGAAGCAAAACACCATGGCTTGCCCAATTACCTCCATACACTTACCATGAAGGCAGGCACTTCTCTATTCCTACATGCCCTTTGTCCTCTCAGCCACAGAAAGAAACATTTTCCTAGTGTGACATGCTACAGGCTCCTTGGCAAAGCACATTTATTCTTTAAAAAAAAGTGGGGTTTGGTAAACAATGTGCAGACTTCCTGGGGATTACCAGAACTACATACCTCTTGTTAAACAGTGCTCCAGTGACGTAAGATGATGTCAGTGGAAGAAGAGTGCAAAACATTCATTAAGCACAACTAAAAACTTTGCGTGTGTTAATTTATAACATTCCTTAGCTCGTTTATTTGGCTTGGAGTGAGCGGAATCAGAAGGGTAAAACAAAAGCAAGTAATTAGTGTCATGTCACTGGTATGATGCTACTCTGTTTTCATCCTACTTAACTATTTCTCTCCAGCTGCACGTTTACACCTTTTCAAAGAAAAGCTGGATTTATATATACAAAAGGACTGAGAGTACCTCCCAAAGAAATGTCACAGACCTAAAAAGTACCCGTGCAGGAGAACATTCATTGTCTTTTAAATGCTGAATTACAGCACAGAAGGTAAAAAATGAAGTAGGTGTTTTATCAACGAGCTTCCTGCATGCTTGGAGGCAACAATGGGGATATTTTCACACTGTGAAAACAACACAATGTGCCCATAACATATTTCTGCTCCAAATGGGAGGCTCATCTACCTCCCTCAATAAACAACATACCTTCTCATTCCCTCACTACATTACTCTCGCTGCCCCCCCTTTTTTGAGTGCTTTCCCCCATAGCCTTCTCTATGTCCTGTCTGCTGAAACAGAGTGCAGCTAGTAACATTAGACTTGAACTTTCTACCTCCTAACAGTGCACTGAAACAACTAGACAAAACATACTGTCCCATTTCTAGACATTGTCTGTGCACTGATCTCAGAACAGAAACCCTTTCTGGTCATGAACGATAAACGATGTGATTTCCTCCAGGATAAATGATGGGACTTTGTACAAACAAAGCTTTGCCTTGCCTTCCCTGGGACTGTATTGTACATGGATAAAGCACTGCCATGAAACTCATCTTCAGTTCATAGAACATGAAGAGTCCCAGAAGAATATCTTTTTTTCTAGTGTTTTTATGGCTAATCATCCCTCTTGACTAATACTAAAGCAGTTAAGTGGCTTACAGCAGCATTCTGTCACTGCTAACCTGGAAGTATCTGCCTTATGCCACAGGGCACAGTGTGGACACCCATAGCAAAACAGGGGTCCAGTTCTCACACAGCATGAGAAGCCAGACCCGTTCTGCTCTGATGTACCCATCCTGTTGAGTATGGCAGCAAGGCAGGGTGGCCAGTTCTTGGGACCAGACACTCACCAGCAGCCAAGAACAGGCTTATATTTTGCACCATTTAAAAATGAGAAGTCACATTCCTACAGGTCCAGCCTCCCAGGTTGTTAGCTCAATTTGTTTTGTTGAGAATGTGAAATACATTCAAGTCATGCCAGACCTGCCATTTGAAGGGCTGGGATAAAATCCTGATCTCTTTGCAAATAAGAAGTGAAATCCTGAGATGAATACAGCCTCAATCCCTGGATCTTCACACTTGTTTCTCTCCTTACACAAAGGGAGCATTGTCTCACAAGAATTCGCTTTGTAGAACAGGAAGTACCTCTCAGGGTACTGAAAAGGAAAGATTTTCCATCCTGGGAATAATTTGCCTTCCTTAGAACACTTTTCCCTTGCTGGGTCAAACCAGACTTTTGCAGTCTTCCTCATTCTATGCCTTTCACCAACATGTACTGCCACCAACTCGTTAGCACATACTTTTCGTATCTTTCAAACAGATGGAAATTATGGGATGAATTACGCTTGGTTTTACAGTCAACCCAATCCCAAGCAGAGTGTTATCACCACAGATGAAAGAGCCCACAGATATGCACTGTATGCGCATAAAGGTTTGCTCTGCCTTTGCACTGATAAAGTACTTAACGGGTAACACTGGGTGAATTGAAGGTGATGCCAGAAAGGCAATGCCACAGCCTTACTGGCATGAAGCCTGAAACTTTTGTAATTGATCCTGAAAAAGTGCCTGTGATGTTATGGTCAGAAACATGCCTGTATAGCCTCTGGTCATAAACTGGCCAACTTTGATTGCTGGGTGTAGGCAGTAACCAAGTAACTAGAAATGAGTAGTTTTGTCTCTAATTATGGAGCGTTATAATGCAGTGAGATCCTAAGAGAGCATGATCACAGTACTGTGATACTGTGATACATTTCCCCCCACCGTAAAGAAGTGCAGTTTTTCTCCGTGGCTCTTCTCTGTAGAAACAACGTGCTAAGCCACTGTCCACCATACAGCCCAGTGCTGTAGGGGATGCAGCACCCCATGGCAAAGCTGTCTCTAATTGGCACGCCTATCTGCTGATCTCACCTCTGAACTCATAGAACAAAAGAAAGCATTAATCCACATCTTCAAGAATTCAATAGTCGTTTAAGCAGAAGGTCAGGTACCTAATGGGCTGTCAAGTTCTGGCTGTCTATCCACCCGTCTTCCCGCCTCCCGAGTTCCCAGGCCTTGACTGACGGTCCTCGGCAGCTGGATACTTTGTTTTCCTGCCAAAGTGCTATAAAGGCCTAAGCACAGGCCACTGCTGTGCAAATTTAAGTCGGGATGACATATTTTGGCTTCAATGAAGAAGAGAGGGGAAAAAAGAAAAGCAGCCATGAAAAGGTATAGAGCAAGGCCTGACAATTTTATTTATATATATATACACATATGTATGTATGTATGTATTCGTCTGTATCACTGGCACACTTTAATGGAACGTAAACATACTTTCAGATGTTTGCATTATGCTTTTTGATCCAAACCTTACTATGATTGCAGTAATTTTAGGATACCTCATAGGAAGGATAATTCTGTGTCAATGCTGTGTGGTACAGACAAAGGCAGCAGGCACAGCTGTACGCATTTACCAGATCTTTTCCAGTGCTACAGGTTATGAAGTAAGTTTGAAAACTACAGCCTGGAATGCAGAAACACAGCTACATCTCCCAGAAATTTCCAGGGGGTAGAGAAAGAGGAAGAACCCCTTTCCAGATTGCTTGGGACATGGCCTGTTGAGCATACTTGCTTTTGAACAGTCTCGTAAAACCAAAACATTTTTTTCCAAACAGATCACAGGTCACGTAAGCTTCCCAAGGGATATATTGGTTACAGATGTTTTCATGTAATAAAATATTCCACTCAACTGCAGTATTTCTAACTGATAATGCTAAAACTAAATTACCCTTGTCTAATGGCTGTGTCCCCAATGTACTCCTTACCACGGTAAACACTGGCTCATTTGTTACCATTTAGCCAACATAATGTTTAATTTTTCATAAGAGCATGCCACAAAGACAATGCGTTTCAAATTTGCAAGAACTGCAATGTAAGTTTGAACTTTTCAAAAATACATACTTAAAAACCTTTTTTTTTTTTTTTTTTTTTTTGCATATCTTAAGAATAAATTATACCTCTAAGTTTCAGCATTATCATATCAATTTGCATTAAAAAGTTCTCATTTTTTAAACATGAGTAATTTTAATAATTTTCCAAGATTTCACTCTTGAACTTGGAATTATTAAAAAAATAAATCACTCCTTGATAGTCTGAATCGTACAGGGCTAATAATGAAACATTCGGTTTGATTTCCTCCTGGCAGAGTTGTTAGGAAAGGAAAGGTCACTGTGATGGTATCTCTGAAATGATCAAGTAGTTCAAAAAGGAAAAGAGGGAGAACGAGATGATTATCTGTTTCAAAATATGCTTACAATATAGTAATTACAAGGACAACTATAAAAAATGAAAAACAAACAAAAAACCAACCCAAACTGAGAAAAGAAACTTAACCAGTCTTTGATTGCAACAAGAAGTCTCCATCAAACCAGGGAGGGTTATGCTGTTGTACTCTACCACATCTCTATGAAAACTATCACCTCAGCATTTTTATTGAAAAGATCAAAGCACTAGGCTCACGACATCCAAACCTCTTTGCTCATCATACTGAACTATTAAGATCCTGCCACCACTAAGAACAATGGTACAAAGTGGCTTGTGACATCAAATCACCGATTCTATGTTGCTGCTTCAAGGATAAAGTCAACCTGTCCTAATTACATTTTAGAAAGACTAGAAATGTAGCAATAGAATAGAATAGAATAGAATAGAATTAGAATAGAATAGAATAGAATAGAATAGAATAGAATAGAATAGAATAGAATAGAATAGAATAGAATAGAATAGAATAGAATAGAATAGAATAGAATAGAATAGAATAGAATAGAATAGAATAGAATAGGAGTAGAATAGACCAGACAAGACCAGACCAGGTTGGAAGAGACCTTCAAGATCATCACATCCAACCTATCATCCAACACCACCTAAACAACTAAACCACGGCACCAAACGCCCTATCAAGTCTCCTCCTGAACACCTCCAGTGATGGTGACTCCACCACCTCCTCAGGCAGCCCATTCCAATGGGCAATCACTCTCTCTGTGTAGAACTTCCTCCTAACCTCCAGCCTAAACCTCCCCTGGTGCAGCCTGAGACTGTGTCCTCTTGTTCTGATGCTGGTTGCCTGGGAGAAGAGACCAACCTCTGCCTGTCTACAACCTCCCTCAAGGTAGTTGTAGACATCAATAAGGTCACCCCTGAGTATCCTCAAGGACAGAGGCTTCTCTGAGGAGGGAGACATAACGTACTTTAGTACAACTGGCATTGCAACAAAAAGAGAATTTGCCCATTTTTAAGAGAATGTGGAATCTAGTAAAACTTGAAGGTAGGATGTTCAGGCTGAATAAACTCTACAGTGTCACGATCTATGTATTCACTCTTTTAACGCTGATGTTCACAGCAAAATATTGTATCCTTGCTGAGCTAACTGTAGACACTAACCTTGGCATGCAATTTTTGCATGATTTAAGCTCAAATGTACACTTGTGCTTGGTAAAGTAAGAAAACATCACTTTGCATTGTGCTGCAGTAGTCAGAAGCATGCTTTAAAGACTCACTATGGGGATAAAAATGGGAGAATTTTCCTCCAGCCTCCCATCCCAACTGAAAGGATAATTTAATCTTCAGGAAATCACTCAGGGAAAATGTCATTCTGATTGATGGACATGCTTTCTAAACACAACAGAGCTGAATCTGACCTAAATGGCTATACAATGTTGGGAAGAGCTGGACTTCACTTAGTTCCCAGCAATGTTCCAGGAAAGCTCTACCCAGCACATGTTTTTACCACAGTCCTGCCAGACTGCCTATTGCTCTACTTCTCATCATCATATTTTATTAGCTGTGTATTTATTCTGGGCCTGACGTGGTAATTAAGATTGCCAGCATGTATGGGAGGCAATAATGGTTCTCTGATGGCTCTGGCATTCAGGAGGGAGATACTGCAGCACATGAAATGCTAAGCAATAGCCCTGCTCTCATGACTGAAGATAACACCCAGAACAGGAAAAGAGCACAGCATTATGACCAATCACTCCCTTTCTGAAAAAGTATAATCCAGTTTTTCTAAGCAGACACTCTTAAACAGAAAACAGAAGCACAATCTGCTGATATTTAATTTTTTTTTTTACTGTTTTAGTAGGTCTTAGGGTGGTATGACAAAGCAGCAGTAAGAGCAGAGGTTGCTGTGCATCAGCAACTTTAAAATACACAAGTTCTGGAAACTCAAACGCTCCTTTCCCCTTCCCTTAAACAGCCTCTAGCACAGTAACCACCAGCAATGTGCAGATGTAGGTCCTTTCAGACCCAGCATACTGGGAAAAGGAATAGCTTTCTGGAATCAAAATCACCTGGACTCAGCAGCAGACCTGATCTGCCAGGACTGTCTCTGGAGCTATGTTCCTTCAGTTACCAGGATGCTGCCTATCAAACACTGGCTTCCATGAGTTCCCCTTTTCCCTCATTATTTTTGCTGGCTGACACAAACCCCCTCAGCTAGCTGACATTACTCCATGGGCAGTAAATCCCTATTTATTTTAGTGCACGCATAAAGTGGGTAGAAACAAAAAGCACAACAACCTTGAAGCTCATCTATGGGGAAGGGTATAAGCAAAGAAAAATTCTTGAGAGATTCTGCAACTCCTTACACTCATGTGAAGAAGACTAGGCAAGGTGTAGGCCCCCTCAGAAAGGAAACAGATGATCTGGTGACAAATGGAGAAGGCTGAGGTTCTCAACGATTTCTTTACCTCAGTCTTCACTGGCAAGGGCTCCAGCCTCACTCCCAGAATAATGGAAGATAATGGCAGGGGCTGGAAGAAGGAACTGCCCATTGTAAATGAAGATCAGGTTCGTGACCATCTGAAGAACCTGAAAGTGTTCAAGCCCATTGGACCCAATGGGATACACCCACAGGTGCTGAGGGAACCAGCAGATGAGGTTGCTAAACTGCTCTCCATCATATTCCAAAAGTCATGGCAGTCCAGGGAAGTCTCCAATGACTGGAAAAGGGGAAACATAACTCCGATTTTCAAGAATGGAAAGAAGGATGACCCAGGGAACTATAGGCCAGTCTCACCTCTGTGTCTGGTAAGATCATGGAGCAGATCCTCCTGGAGGCAAAAGAATAATGAAGAAGTGATTGGGTATAATCAGCATGGCTTCACCAAGGACAAATCCTGCCTGACAAACCTGGTGGCCTTCTATCACAAGGTCACAATATTAATAGATGAAGGCCAAGCAACTGATGTCATTTACCTGGACCTGAGCAAAGCCTTCAACACTGTCCTACAGCACATCCTGGTCTCCAAGCTGGTGCAGAAGACATGCTGAAGGGAAGGGATCCATCCAGAGGGACCTTGACAGGCTTAAAAGGTGGGCCCATGACAACTTCATGAGGTTCAACAAGGCCAAGTGCAAGATCCTGCAGCTGGGTTGGGGCAATCCCAA
Organism: Melanerpes formicivorus; assembly: GCF_026170545.1. NCBI lineage: Eukaryota > Metazoa > Chordata > Aves > Piciformes > Picidae > Melanerpes > Melanerpes formicivorus. The sequence continues at coordinate 11,963 of NW_027144437.1, read as the reverse complement.
GCACTGATATAGGCTGGGCAGCGACTCACTTGAGAGCAGCCCTGAAGAAAAGGACTTGAGGGTGCTGGTGGATGAGAAGCTCAACATGGGCCACCAGTGTACACTTGCAGCCCAGAAAGATAGTCACATCCTGAGCTTCATCCACTCTGGTGAGACCCCACCTGGAGTACTGCATCCAGTTCTGGAACCCCTATTACAAGAAGGATCTGGATATGCTGGAACAGGTCCAGGGAAGGGCCATGAGGATGATCAGAGGGCTGGAGCTTCTCTCCTATGAAGACAGACTGTGGGAGTTGGGACTATTCAGTGTGGAGATGAGAAGGCTCTGAGGAGACCTTATTGTGGCCTTCCAGTATCTGAATGGGGCTTACAAGAAAGCTCGTGAGGGACTTCTTAGGGTGTCAAGAAAGACAGGACTGAGGGGAATGGAATAACAATAGAAATGGGTAGATTCAGATTGGATGTTAGGAAGATGCTTTTCACCATGAGGGTGGTGAGACACTGGAACAGGTTGCCCAGGGAGGTGGTGGATGCCTCATCCCTGGAGGTTTTTAAGGCCAGGCTGGATGTGGTTCTGAGCAACCTGGTGTAGTGTGAGGTGTCCCTGCCCATGGCAGGGGGGTTGGAACTAGATGATCCTTGAGGTCCCTTCCAACCCTAACAATTCTATGATTCTATGAATTTACAGCTTACAAGGAGGCAGAAAAAATTAAATCATTCTGAATTATTTTTTTTTGCATGTTTTGCAAAATCTTTGTCGTGCCCTGGTTGCTTAAGGCTAGCACCCAGAAAGCACAGCTAAGATGCCCAACAGTGTAATTTGTCTGTTGTTCTTCTGCGTCCTTTCCCCAGCTCCTTTATCTACGCAGTCGGTATCATATCCAAACCCATACACTAGCTTCTTTAAATGTTTTACTTTTCAAATAAATGCCTAATTAACTCACCCTTTATTTTAAACCATCGTATGCAGCAAAATGCTCCAATTAAAAATGGAATGTCTACTAATTTAAGCCCAAAGGTTCTGTTAAGGCAAGTTCCATGAATCCTAAAAATAGAAATGCATTCATAATTTTTTCCTCATTTTAATTAGGCTTTTTTTCCCCTTGAATTTAAATATCCCTCTGCAGTATCTTCAACTGCATTGCAGTAGTAGGAACCCCACGCACAACACAGGAACCGTAAGATGAAAGATGATTTGCCTTTTTAATTCTTCCACTCAGGGAGGAGCACAAAGTGGAGGCATGAATCCCACAAAACAGAAGTGTCACAATTAAATAGGAGAGACTTCAGAAAAATGTCACTTCCAGAACCAAATGAAACTTCTGGATCATTTGTGTACAGAGAGATCTTGGTCCTTCTCTAATCTATAGTCTTAAGTAACATGGAAGAAAATAGCACCATGGCAGTCAAGGTGAAGGTGATATAACTAATGGTACTGCAGCCAGACTAAGGGCAAGTCAGTTCAGAGCGAGCTGAAAAATATGCTCTATGGGGTTCTTTGAATGACATTACTTATAGCAGTCACAGAACGCAAGGTCATGCTCCTTCAAACACAGGTTAAACTTGTAAGGCAGTGAAGTAATCTGGATAGCAGTGACTTGAAGAATGACTTCTGGGCCACTGTAAGCCACAACTAAAACTCTGGCAGGCATGTGGCAGCTAAGACAATTAATGAGATCTTTCAATACATGAGCAAGGGGAAGACAAGAAGTAAAAATCATCATTGTAGCACTTCAGAGGAGCATTATCAGGAACAGATGAAGTCAAGGTTATCCAGGGCAATGGGGCAGTAAGCAAAACAATGCTAAGTGGTAGTCATGGATCTGTTGCCTGCTCTGCCTACACTGGAGCTGAGCTCACTTCCTTCTGTTACTTACTAGCAGAAGTGGTGATGGGAGAAGATGCAGGAACCAGCTCCTTCTAGCCCTGGCCATACTCTCTTCCTTCGCTCTTCCACAGTTGCGGTAGCATGCCCAGATCTTTAGGGTGAACTCATTCTACCCTCAGTTCTGGAGCAGCAAAAATTCAGTTTCTCTTACATTGCTGAGATGCCTGTGACTGCTTCTGTCACTTCATACAGCACTACTGAAATAACAACAAGCACACATAACCATGTCTGGCATCCATATTGCACAAAAGATGTTGACGAATTGGCAAGAATTCAGGATGAAGATGCAAGAAGGATTCTGAATCAGGAGGAGATGACCTAAAGCAATACCCAGAAATAATTTGGCTATTTATTTTTACAAAGAGAAAGTTCAGAATGGCTTGATCACATTCCATGAATACTTACATTAGTGAGGGATGTTTAGTAAAGAGTATTAACATGATACTGAGATGAAAAATGAAACTTTGAGGCAAAATTCAGGCTAAAAATCAGGGTGAAGTGTTAGAAATGAATGCAATTAAGTTACTGGAACTTTTTACATTTGCATGCAGTAAATTTGCCATCACCTAAAGCCTTTTTAAAAAAATGAGATCGACAACTTTTTTAAAAAATTATATTATGCAGCTCCAACAGAACTTGCAGGCTGAGTGAAGTCGTGAATTTGTACAAGTGTATAATACTATATGTGAACAACCTAGATGATCATAATGTATTAAACCCCATTAATATGTATTTATTTCTTCAGTGGACCTTGGATCATTCTAGCATGCAGGATTACACAAAGGGCAAGGGCTTACCAGCCTTTGACCCTGGCCAACCCAGTTAGGCTAAGCAGGACTGTATGGGAGGTATCTTGGTATGTAAATACTTGTTGGCCATTAAAAGGCAAACAGTTTCACCAGGACTGTGACATGGAAGAACTGGGCAAACCAGAATAGCCTGGATATACCCAAGTAGGAGACAGTTAAATTCTCTGCCTTTGAAATCCACTGCAAACTTACAGTGTGCTTTAGTTTAACAAAGGTACCAACATCTCAGGAGTGATACTATGTGATGACAGCAGTTTTTTAGTTGTAATTGAGCTTTAGGAATGATGCCTTTATGTGGACAGTAGACTCAAAAAAGGCACATTCTCCCCTCTGATTCAGCTCCTCTGCTGAATTGTTTGCAAATCCATAGTCCTTTCTTCTCTCTATCATCATAAGAGGCATTTACTGTTTTTATGATCTCAGGATGGAAAAATATTAATCAGAAACAGCAGCAACAAATTCTTTTTCTTCTCAAATCTGTGTGGCATTAAGTATAATTACATAAATAAGTGGAATGGCAGAAACAGACAATTGCTGGCTATGTAGGGGTATTGGAAAAGATTATACTGTTTTAATCATGTCTCTCAAATAATGGGTATCTTCCAAGCCTACTGTCAAGAAGCCTGCTTGCTGTTTTAATGCTGATATGAAAATAATCTTGTAAAAATACTGAGAGAGGGTCTTTCCACATACTTTCTGCTGGGAAAGATTACTTAAATAAACCATTTAACCTGCTACTGACCTAAAACCTAGTTACATAAATGTTTAAAAAATTACTTATCCATCTTGAGTAGATAAAAGTAATCTAGTGAAGTCAAGGATAACATAGGAAGTCCCTTAATGACAGCTTCATTCTCTGCAGCCTCTATTAGCACATGATTTTTTTGCTGGCAAAGCAGATACAAATGAACTTCAAAAACACAGAACTTCCTCTTTTCAAAGCACTGGAAAGAGACAGATACACATAGAGGAGTGAAAACCTGAGAAAAGCTTACAAGGGGAACTGCATCTGTATTTTGATCCTCCATTTTTCCTTTATAAACATTGTTATACCTTCTTTTTAAAACCAATATTAAAAATTAGAGAGGCTATATGAAAGTTGAATACAGAGGATATGTCCATCAATACCTGAGCTAACGTCACCCCAAAGTCATAGTACATAAAGCACTTCCTCCACCTCACTGAAAAAATGCTCAAAACCAGCTGAGACTAATGATACCCAATTCAGCATGGATGTGCTAGAGCTACAAAGCATTACAGGCATCCCACTGCAATGTGGGCAAAGGGGACAGCATATTTATCAAGCCTAATAAAGGTTATCCCAGGAAAGCAGACAGTAGTTTAATCTACTAATGTCCTCAATCTAACATTCTGGGTTTGTTGGCAGGGTGAACAAACACTTCACTCAGTGATGTGTAATGAGAAGAGCCTCCCAAGCGCCTAGACTCTCCTCCCCTGCAATCAGGACAGTGATGCCATTTGCAAGTTTGGAAGTCTTCAGCACTTCATGTAACAGCATAAATGTTACGCTTTTTCATGAACCCAGCCAGGTATCTGCTCTACTGCTTGCTCTTGCCACCTGTTTATATTGGGCATGCAAGACAAGATGCCTGTTTTTCAGTGACCAGAGCTGGCATGAATGCAAAACTTTAGCTGCTACAGCATTATCCAAACCTTTGGGTTTTCTTTTGCCAACCAAATCACACGTTCAACATTCCCATTCCTCACTTTAAGAAGACAGCACGTTTTCTACAGATCCAAACAACAGCCACGTGGTCCAGAACAGCAAGCTGGAAATGGTAAGAGTGCAATTACCATTGTCCACACAACTCCAAAGGGCTGCGGCCACCCCAGGAGGTGTTTCCTGGTTGTACACCTACACAAATGTGGCAGCGCTGAACACTGAGGCACAATACCACTCCCCCACCCCGTGCAAATTATCACAGTATCACAGTATCACCAAGGTTGGAAGAGACCTCGAGGATCATTGAGTCCAACGTGTAACCACAGACCTCATGACTAGACCATGGCATCAAGTGCCATGTCCAATTCCCTCTTGAACGCCGCCAGGGATGGTGACTCCACCACCTCCCTGGGCGGCACATTCCAATGACTAATGACTCTCCTCACCTTGAGCCTAAACTTCCTCTGGCGCAGCTTGAGACTGTGTCTGGCGCAGCTTGAGACTGTGTCCTCTTGTTCTGGTGTTGGTTGCCTGGGAGAAGAGACCAACTCCTTCCTGGCTACAATCACCTTTCAGGTAGTTGTAGAGGGCAATAAGGTCACCCCTGAGCCTCCTCTTCTCCAGGCTAAACAATCCCAGCTCCCTCAGCCTCTCCTCATAGGGCTTGTGTTCAAGGCCTCTCCCCAGCCTTGTTGCCCTTCTCTGGACACGTTCAAGTGTCTCAATGTCCTTCTTAAACTGAGGGGCCCAGAGCTGGACACAGTACTCAAGGTGCGGCCTAACCAATGCAGAGTACAGGGGCACAATGACTTCCCTGCTCCTGCTGGCCACACTATTCCTAATGTAGGCCAGGATGCCATTGGCCCTCTTGGCCACCTGGACACACTGCTGGCTCATGTTTAGGCAGCTGTCGATCAGCACCCCCAGGTCCCTCTCTGTTTGGGAGCTCTCCAGCCACTCTGACCCCAGCCTGTAGCTCTGCATGGGATTGCCGTGGCCAAAGTGCAGCACCCGGCGCTTGGACTTGTTAAATGCCATCCCATTGGACTCTGCCCATCTGTCCATTCGGTCGAGGTCCCTCTGCAGAGCCTTTCTACCCTCTAACTGACTAACATCTGCTCCTAACTTGGTGTCATCTGCAAATTTGCTGATGACTGACTCGACCCCCTCATCCAGATCATCAATGAAGATGTTAAAGAGGACAGGGCCCAGCACTGATCCCTGGGGGATGCCGCTGGTGACTGGCCGCCAGCTGCTTGTGGCACCATTCACCACCACTCTCTGGGCTTGGCCCTCCAGCCAGTTCCTAACCCAGCACAGAGTGTTGCGGTCCAAGCCTCGAGCTGACAGCTTAGCCAGCAGTTCGCTGTGGGGGACGGTGTCAAAGGCCTTGCTGAAGTCCAGGTAGACCACATCCACAGCCTCCCCACATCCACCAGATGGGTCACCTGATCGTAGGAGATCAGGTTGGAGAGGCAGGACCTGCCCTTCCTAAATCCATGTTGGCTGGACCTGAGCCCTTGGCCATCCTTCAGGTGCACAGTTATTGACACCAGGATAATCTGCTCCATCATTTTCCCTGGCACTGAGGTCAGGCTGACTGGCCTGGAGTTTCCAGGTTCCTCCATCCGACCCTTCTTGTGGATGGGGACCACATTGGCCAGTTTCCAGTCACCTGGAACCTCACCGGTGAGCCAGGACTGGAGGAAAATGATGGAGAGCGGCTTGGCCAGCTCATCTGCCAGCTCTCTCAGCTTCCATTCTACTTCCTTTGGGAGGGTTGTATTTAAAAAAATCCCACCTCATTAATAAATCCTAATCTCACCAGCCAAATATATTTCTGCCTCCCAAAGAGTTAAAAAGTAAAAAAAAAAATCAGGTCTTGAGACTGCCGTCAATAAAGAGCATGCTCATGATCAAAGAAATAAAAATGCTAATTAAAGTGCATTCTGTAGCACCTCTCTCCCAAGCCAAGTACTCTGATTAAGTTTAACCATCCTGCTAATTATTATAGCGTTTAGCACAGCTGGGGCCAAGGAAAAGCCACCTTCTACCAGAGCATGATTACCGGCCACAGAAGGAGATCAAGTGTATTTATACTTTAATAGAAACTTGTCTATGATCCACAGAACAGCCATTTCTAATTTTAAATACTCAAACCCATGTTTCATTTCGTTAAGGATTTTTTTTTTTAAATTGGACATTTAAAAAATTGGGGTTTTTTTTTTGTTTGTTTGGTTGGGTTTTTTGTCATTAAAAAAATGCTGGAGTCAGAAACTTATCGACCAGGAATTAAGTTACTGGCTCCTAAGGGAACACACAGCAAGATAACACATCTTTGCAATTTAAAGGAGAGCCCACTCTTCTGCCTTTCCTCAGCCAATATGGCATGGCTGTGAAGTATGCCAGTGATGAGAGAGGAAGGACACTCTCTACTTTCATTTAAAGTGGAATGAAGTAGCATGCAATTACTAGCGAATCCACCTGCCACATTTTAGCAGCACATTTCGATAGAGAATGGGGGGTGATTGTACTGGTGAAAAATGATGGCTGAGTCTAAGTGGAAGTTAATTCTCCCCACTAATTCCATGGAGAGGAGAAAAATATAATAAATCAATAAATCCTTGCAGCTCAGAAAATTGTCTCTTCAGTGGATGCTTACAATCCTTCCTGCACATAGCATAATTGGACAAAAGAGATTTTTAACTGGCTATGTAGTTCTAGCCATATCTTCCATCAGTTCCCTTCTTGAAGAACTCATCAGGGTTTACTGGTAGTACCTTCCAGTGCACCTGCTTGAAGAATTAGCACTACTTACCAAGACGGAGCTAAAAGGTAAGAAAATTACCTTTAATTCTGTATCATTCCTCAAAATGGTTGTTTTGTATTTACACAGCAACCCTGGGACTTTGGAGTAGCAGCAGATGAGCATACTGTTTTTCAACATGAATTCAGTAATTAACTCTCAATTAAATGTGTCATCTAACCACAATGATGCAACTAATGCTCCTGAGTGGATATATATACTTTCCAAATTCTAGGCATGTTTAAAGTACTCCTGGTTTCACTGCACAGATTCCACAAATCACTGACAACCTTGTTATGGGGCTCCTTCCCATTCACCTCTCATGTATTTCATTGGCTTAGTCATTCACACACATACATATATTAATAAATAAAGCATTAATTTATGTAAATTGATAATCTAAATTCTTTGGTACTTTGATAGTCCAGTAAAGGTTTAAGTGGCTTTAATTCACTGTCTGGGTACAGAGGCTTATCAATGCTCTGGTTTGGAAGGGAGAAAGGAGAGGTTCTACGGAGTGAAAACTCAATATATTATCTGAGATGTTAGAGAAGGTAAAAACCTGAAAACAGCACCTCTTGATAGGGTGAAGGCTGTGGATAACCAATTGCTGATATCATTATCAAGAAAATAAGTATTGTGATGCCATGTAGCATTAAACCCCTTGAACAGGAGCGTTATTTCAGGAGTCTATGGATGAGGCTTAGATGTCCACAAGGGATTTCAGTCCATCATATATATCTAAGAAATATAGCAGTACAGTGAAAATTATGGCATTTGAATCTTCTGCTTTTTCACTGATATCCTTGGATATATGACCACATAATCAAGTATCATCCCATCTGCCTACTTCCTTCCTGGGAATCACACATCCTTCTACATATGGCTGTTTCACTCTAGCACCTTGCTCTGCATCCCTTTGTATGGGTGGGGAAGATGAAAAACGGGAGGGGAAAAGCGGTGCCTCATCATGTCTCAGTCCCTCCCTCTCTCAGATGCTAATTCACAATGGCCAAACCCCATGGAAAGAATTACAGTATTATAGGGTGCAAGCAGAGTACAGCTGGCTGGTGAAGTGTAGTGCACAAGACTGGTTATTTGGCTGCTAGGGTATTACTCATTGATGTACACAGTTAAGGTGACAACACTACTTTATGTTGTACATATCTTCCACTGCTTAGGTAAGCGCAAACATTAGTTCCTACATACGATTTGCATTTCATGGTAAATGAATTTCCACTCTATGCATGCATACTTCCAGGACAGGTGGAGAAAAGATTATGCAGTAGATACTCATGTACCATGGTGATGGGCATAATAGTGGAAGAGCTGTAGAATAATAGAGGAAGCAGAAGACCAAATTACATACTAGAAAATTACGACAGATTGTTTCCTGAAAGGACTTTATATGGGTGTTTACATTACATCCACCCAAAATATTAAGGAATTACAGATCACATCCTGCTGTTTGTTACTTCTCCTGTAAGCCATTCCAAGGCACTAGGAACCTGTCAGTAGAAAACACAAAACAAACTGGAAAGATCAGCCTAGTTTCTTTCTCCTGAGTTTTGTTACAACAGTGCTCTTTGACTGAGAAGGAAATGTTGCTGTTAAAATCAACACTGTTATATGCTGTCTAATTCTCTGTCTTTATGATAAAAGTAATTAAAGGAGCTATTAAAGCATGGTCACTAAAATATTTAGATTTGGTTGAGTTTTTCAATATTAGCTACACAAACTTTAACTTTCAAAACAACATCAGCTAATGGTATGTGCTTCACTTAAGAGTCAAACATCTAAAGTAAAAGCTGATGTCTGACAAATAGAACGTAATTTCCCATTGAAGTAAATTAAAAGAATTTTCCAGATGTTTCTATAAGAGGTGAAATGAAAGACACTGTTGATACATCCAGACACCATAAAGCTCCTAAGAAGGAAACACTTTAAAAGGGAACTGTGAAAAAGGAAGAAATCAGAGGTAGGAAGTTTACAATCTCACTGACAGTCTTCATCAGTGCCTTGTGACCCTGTGTCATTTCATGGGGAGTGGCCCACATTTGCGTATGAGAAATGCTATGTAAACACTAGAGTAAAATAAGTCTTGTTCCGAGAGCATTGGGAAGTCAGAAGGTGCTGCTCCTCACTTCCAGGTGAGGTGAAAGAAGATGAAAATCAAGATTTGTAGGCTTATTTTTATTAAAATACTGGTTAGCTTTCCGCACTTAGCTATGGCAGATCTCAAAGAACACCTAGAGTTTGGAAATCCCCAAACTTCCTTTTAAAGGAGGTTTTCCAGTACATAGAAATGCACATAACTGACATGGACAAACATCAAGAGCTAGGATCATCCTTGCATGAAAACCCTTAGGAATACCTTTGCCTACCTAATTACTGCCACTCCACTTGAATAACATCTTTTACCATACACCAAACTGAGTAAAGAGCCCACAAATGCATGAGGTTAAGAAGGAAAGAAAGCTTACAATCCCTCCCTTTGTTACTAGATCCCAGAGTAGCCTGTAAACTCCCCTCTCTCCTCTGTTAGTTACAGAAGGAAGCCCATGCACCAGGTACACAAGCACAGCACTGGCTACAGACCAGCCAAGAGTGTTCTTCCTCTCAAGATGGTCATGTATTTTCCATATTCCACATTTTATCTCTCTGTGGTTTCTTCATCCAGCTCTTCATCTAGATTCCTGGAGGTGTTTAGATTACTATTCCTTCTAGATACTGGCAACATGGAAGAAAGAAAACTCTCTCCATCTTTGACTCCAGTCTTCATTATCACTCACATATCACATATTTTACACTATGGATTTGCAAGACCTGTTCATATTGGAATAATGAGGCTAGCTATGCTCACCTGTTTCATTAATTAGCCACTACATTTTTCTTAGCTCTTTCCTCCCTGCCCCGTCCCTCCCACCATGGTCTAGTATACTGTCATCCAATAAATTTGAAATATTATTTTATTAAAAGTAGTGATTATGTCAAATACATCCTTTTATTAGGATTATAGATTTTCTACACTTGACTTGGAAATCTACTTGAAAGCCCAACAGATGTCAACTTTCATGCTAGACTAACAAGAGCATCTATTCCATTCACATCTTGTGATCAAGGCAATACATATCAGAGGGGGAAAAATACTTCAAAAGTACACAGAAGTCCAACTTCCAGAAAAAAAATTCACACTCCAAAATCTAAGATGAATAACACGGAAGAAAGAATAAAGAGTTATAAAAACCCAAACCACAAAAAGCTTTGATAGTCACATAAAAACCTCACTATTTTGGCTAGATTGTTAGTGCTGCAACACTTCAGATTCCTGGGACATACCAGTTTTACTCTTCTAACACCTAAAAGACTGAAAACTTTCTAGATTTGGTACCTAGAAACAGTGCATAATAAACTTCAGATGTATATTTCAAAACATTTTGGTGGGCACATTGATAAACTGGTCTATGAACACCTCTCCTATGTTTCACATTGTCTTTCTTTGGGTATATCCAGTGTTACACTAGCCCTTCCCCTCAACTGTAAGAAAAAAAAAGTCTTAGCAACTCCTCCCTATTTTTTAAATATATAAGGCAGTCAGAGAAAACTGATGAAGCCTTCACCAACACCTCCAACTCCAAAAATCCTGGCTGGTATTGCAGGCCCTTCCTGTGAGACTTGACTCCAGGCCAATACTCATTTGTTTCATATTGCTCAAGCATAAACACTGATTACTGGGGCCTGCAACTGACTGTATCATACAGAAGTGGGTCACTTCAGTGTTTCACAAAGGGATGGAGTGAAGCAGCCAAACCCTTTCATTTCTGCCACCACCTTTCTAAGACCTCAGGAATATGCCTCATGCCAAAGGATCCAAACTTCATGCAAATTGAAAATAACTGCTTTGGCCCACTTTGTAAGAAAGAAAACCTAGTCAAGTAATGGCAGGTACATCCACTCTCTCTCCACTCTTCTATCTTAACATGTTTTGTCAGTGAAAGAAACCACATAATTTCCAAGAATTTCCTTAATTGATTCAGTACAACAGATACAAGCCACTTTCTCCAACTCAAACTGAAGCTGAAAAAGCTTTTTTTAACAAGAGTAATGCAAAAAAACATGCAGAACACAACAAAGCCTCTAAAACATTTCACAGTCTTAAGAAACTTTTTGTCATCCTCAAAGTATGTAACATAGATTATAAGGGTGATTCACTCTAAGGGATAGTTTGATGTGCCAATACTCAATAAATTTAAGTCATAAGCCACATATCAAAATACTAATTTTGACATTGTAAAGCTTTTAAAAAGAGATGGAGACCTCACACATTTAGGATAATAATAGTATTATTGCACAGTCTCCTCCTCATTATCATAATTTATAAGGGAGGAAAAAACCAGTTGCAAAAAAGGATGGCACTGAACAAAACTGAAACCCACAAATGTTTGAACAGTGACTTTTTTGGCTTGAGTACAAATGCATTGCCTGTCATACTCCTCTCTGAAAGCTGCATGAGCACACCACTGTATTGCACAGCAAGGTGACCTTTCCCTGGTGAAAGGAAACACACAAATGTTGGTCTCTGGTACCAAGACCTATAAATGTATTTCCTTGCTTTTGCTAAGCTATACAAAGTTCATAAGCACAGAGAAAGAACATTACTCTCAGATAACAGAAAGACAGACAGGCAGAAAGATAGAAGAGCAGGAAGAGAGGCAGGAAGAAAGGGAGGCAGGAAGAAAGAGAGGCAGGAAGAAAGGGAGGCAGAAAAAAGGGAGG